>NW_022142250.1:0-9162 GCF_007565055.1 Rhinopithecus roxellana | reverse complement strand
GAGTTACACGTTTTCTCTTCATTGATCAGTTTGTTAGCACAGTTTCTGGAATCTGCAGTTAGATACTTCATAGCGCAATGAACATTACAGTGACAAAGGAAATATCCAGATGAAAACTAGAAAGAAGCTTTCTTAGAAACTTCTTGGTGATGTGTGAATTCATCTCACAGAGTTACACTTATGTTTCGTGGAGCATTCCATTAACACTGTCTTTGGGGAAACTGAGAAGGGCTTCCTTGGATCACATTGAGGCCTACGCTGATAAAGGAAATTTCATCCGTTCAAAACGTGAAAGAAGCTTTCTGAGAAACTTCTTTCTGATCTGTGAGTTCTCTCACAGAGTTACAAACTCTGCCTCAAGAAGCAGTTTGCTAACACTCTCTTCGTGGAATCTGCAAAGTGATATTTGGGATCTATTGGGGCCCATGTTGATAAAGCAAATATCCTCACATAATAACTAAAGAGAAGCTTTCTGAGAAACTGCATTGCCATGTTGAATGCAACTCACAGAGTACGCACGCCAGTGTTTTTTGGAGCCGTTTTCTTAGGACTGTTCCATGGATTTCTGAGAAGTGATATTTCTGATAGCTTTGAAGAATAGAAGGAGAAAAATAATTATCCTCCAAGAGAAGAGGAACCAAGCTTTCTGAGAAACTGCTTTGTGATATGTGAATTCATTTCACAGTGTTCTATCACCCTTTCTCGGTGGAGTTTCCTAGCACTCATATTGAGGAATCTCAGATGTGATGTCTTGGATATCGTTGAATCGCATGCTGAATAAGGAACTATCCTCAGAGAAACCTGCAAGAAGCCTTCTCAGAAACTTCTATGTTGGGTGAATTCAGCCCACAGATGTCCATCATTGTTTCCACTGAGAAACTTGCTAGCAGAGTTTTCGCGAGAATCTGCAATAGGACACACGGTGGCGCTCCAAGACCACAAATAACCTCGTCTTATTAAAGAAAGAAGCTTTCTGAACCGCTTTGAGATGTGTGAATTCAACTCACTAAGTTGCAGCTGTATTTCGTGGGGCCGTGCCTAGCCCTATTTGTGGGAATCTGAGAACAGATATTCCCGATCCCTTTGAAACAATGGGGCCAATGGAACATCTTCCAATAAAAATGAGAAAGAAGCTTTCTGAGAAACTTCTTTCTGATCTGTGAGTTCATCTCACAGAGTTACAAACTCTGCCTCAAGAAGCAGTTTGCTAACACTCTGTTCGTGGAATCTGCAAAGTGATATTTTGGGAGTCTATTGGGGCCCATGGTGATAAAGCAAATATCCTCACATAATAACTAAAGAGAAGCTTTCTGAGAAACTGCATTGCCATGTGTGAATGCAACTCCCAGAGTTACACGTTTCTCCTCATTGATCAGTTTGTTAGCACAGTTTTCTGGAAATCTGCCATTAGATACTTCATAGCGCAATGAACATTACAGTGACAAAGGAAATATCCACAGATGAAAATAGAAAGAAGCTTTCTTAGAAACTTCTTGGTGATGTGTGAATTCATCTCACAGAGTTACACTTATGTTTCGTGGAGCAGTCCATTAACACTGTCTTTGGGGAAACTGAGAAGGGCTTCTTTGGATCACATTGAGGCCTACGCTGATAAAGGAAATTTCATCCGTTCAAAACGTGAAAGAAGCTTTCTGAGAAACTTCTTTCTGATCTGTGAGTTCATCTCACAGAGTTACAAACTCTGCCTCAAGAAGCAGTTTGCTAACACTCTCTTCGTGGAATCTGCAAAGTGATATTTGGGAGTCTATTGGGGCCCATGGTGATAAAGCAAATATCCTCACATAATAACTAAAGAGAAGCTTTCTGAGAAACTGCATTGCCATGTGTGAATGCAACTCACAGAGTTACACGTTTCTCTTCATTGATCAGTTTGTTAGCACAGTTTTCTGGAAATCTGCAATTAGATACTTCATAGCGCAATGAACATTACAGTGACAAAGGAAATATCCACAGATGAAAACTAGAAAGAAGCTTTCTTAGAAACTTCTTGGTGATGTGTGAATTCATCTCACAGAGTTACACTTATGTTTCGTGGAGCAGTCCATTAACACTGTCTTTGGGGAAACTGAGAAGGGCTTCTTGGATCACATGAGGCCTACGCTGATAAAGGAAATTTCATCCGTTCAAAACGTGAAAGAAGCTTTCTGAGAAACTTCTTTCTGATCTGTGAGTTCATCTCACAGAGTTACAAACTCTGCCTCAAGAAGCAGTTTGCTAACACTCTCTTCGTGGAATCTGCAAAGTGATATTTGGGAGTCTATTGGGGCCCATGGTGATAAAGCAAATATCCTCACATAATAACTAAAGAGAAGCTTTCTGAGAAACTGCATTGCCATGTGTGAATGCAACTCACAGAGTTACACGTTTCTCTTCATTGATCAGTTTGTTAGCACAGTTTTCCGGAAATCTGCAGGTAGATACTTCATAGCGCAATGAACATTACAGTGACAAAGGAAATATCCACAGATGAAAACTAGAAAGAAGCTTTCTTAGAAACTTCTTGGTGATGTGTGAATTCATCTCACAGAGTTACACTTATGTTTCGTGGAGCATTCCATTAACACTGTCTTTGGGGAAACTGAGAAGGGCTTCCTTGGATCACATTGAGGCCTACGCTGATAAAGGAAATTTCATCCGTTCAAAACGTGAAAGAAGCTTTCTGAGAAACTTCTTTCTGATCTGTGAGTTCTTCTCACAGAGTTACAAACTCTGCCTCAAGAAGCAGTTTGCTAACACTCTCTTCGTGGAATCTGCAAAGTGATATTTGGGAGTCTATTGGGGCCCATGTTGATAAAGCAAATATCCTCACATAATAACTAAAGAGAAGCTTTCTGAGAAACTGCATTGCCATGTGTGAATGCAACTCACAGAGTTACGCCAGTGTTTTTTGGAGCCGTTTCTTAGGACTGTTTCCATGGATTCTGAGAAGTGATATTTCTGATAGCTTTGAAGAATAGAAGGAGAAAATAATTATCCTCCAAGAGAAAGAGGAACCAAGCTTTCTGAGAAACTGCTTTGTGATATGTGAATTCATTTCACAGTGTTCTATCACCCTTTCTCGGTGGAGTTTCCTAGCACTCATATTGAGGAATCTCAGATGTGATGTCTTGGATATCGTTGAATCGCATGCTGAATAAGGAACTATCCTCAGAGAAACCTGCAGAGAAGCCTTCTCAGAAACTTCTATGTTGTGGGTGAATTCAGCCCACAGATGTCCATCATTGTTTCCACTGAGAAACTTGCTAGCAGAGTTTTCGCAGAATCTGCAATAGGACACACGGTGGCGCTCCAAGACCACAAATAACCTCGTCTTATTAAAGAAAGAAGCTTTCTGAACACCGCTTTGAGATGTGTGAATTCAACTCACTAAGTTGCAGCTGTATTTCGTGGGGCCGTGCCCTAGCCCTATTTGTGTGGAATCTGAGAACAGATATTCCCGATCCCTTTGAAAACAATGGGGCCAATGGAAACATCTTCCAATAAAAATGAGAAAGAAGCTTTCTGAGAAACTTCTTTCTGATCTGTGAGTTCATCTCACAGAGTTACAAACTCTGCCTCAAGAAGCAGTTTGCTAACACTCTGTTCGTGGAATCTGCAAAGGGATATTTGGGAGTCTATTGGGGCCCATGGTGATAAAGCAAATATCCTCACATAATAACTAAAGAGAAGCTTTCTGAGAAACTGCATTGCCATGTGTGAATGCAACTCCCAGAGTTACACGTTTCTCCTCATTGATCAGTTTGTTAGCACAGTTTTCTGGAAATCTGCCATTAGATACTTCATAGCGCAATGAACATTACAGTGACAAAGGAAATATCCACAGATGAAAACTAGAAAGAAGCTTTCTTAGAAACTTCTTGGTGATGTGTGAATTCATCTCACAGAGTTACACTTATGTTTCGTGGAGCAGTCCATTAACACTGTCTTTGGGGAAACTGAGAAGGGCTTCTTTGGATCACATTGAGGCCTACGCTGATAAAGGAAATTTCATCCGTTCAAAACGTGAAAGAAGCTTTCTGAGAAACTTCTTTCTGATCTGTGAGTTCTTCTCACAGAGGTACAAACTCTGCCTCAAGAAGCAGTTTGCTAACACTCTCTTCGTGGAATCTGCAAAGTGATATTTGGGAGTCTATTGGGGCCCATGGTGATAAAGCAAATATCCTCACATAATAACTAAAGAGAAGCTTTCTGAGAAACTGCATTGCCATGTGTGAATGCAACTCCCAGAGTTACACGTTTCTCTTCATTGATCAGTTTGTTAGCACAGTTTTCTGGAAATCTGCCATTAGATACTTCATAGCGCAATGAACATTACAGTGACAAAGGAAATATCCACAGATGAAAACTAGAAAGAAGCTTTCTTAGAAACTTCTTGGTGATGTGTGAATTCATCTCACAGAGTTACACTTATGTTTCGTGGAGCAGTCCATTAACACTGTCTTTGGGGAAACTGAGAAGGGCTTCTTTGGATCACATTGAGGCCTACG
The DNA here is from genome assembly GCF_007565055.1 of Rhinopithecus roxellana. NCBI lineage: Eukaryota > Metazoa > Chordata > Mammalia > Primates > Cercopithecidae > Rhinopithecus > Rhinopithecus roxellana. The sequence continues at coordinate 4,654 of NW_022142250.1, read as the reverse complement.
CTGATAAAGGAAATTTCATCCGTTCAAAACGTGAAAGAAGCTTTCTGAGAAACTTCTTTCTGATCTGTGAGTTCATCTCACAGAGTTACAAACTCTGCCTCAAGAAGCAGTTTGCTAACACTCTCTTCGTGGAATCTGCAAAGTGATATATGGGAGTCTATTGGGGCCCATGGTGATAAAGCAAATATCCTCACATAATAACTAAAGAGAAGCTTTCTGAGAAACTGCATTGCCATGTGTGAATGCAACTCACAGAGTTACACGTTTCTCTTCATTGATCAGTTTGTTAGCACAGTTTTCTGGAAATCTGCAATTAGATACTTCATAGCGCAATGAACATTACAGTGACAAAGGAAATACCACAGATGAAAACTAGAAAGAAGCTTTCTTAGAAACTTCTTGGTGATGTGTGAATTCATCTCACAGAGTTACACTTATGTTTCGTGGAGCAGTCCATTAACACTGTCTTTGGGGAAACTGAGAAGGGCTTCTTTGGATCACATTGAGGCCTACGCTGATAAAGGAAATTTCATCCGTTCAAAACGTGAAAGAAGCTTTCTGAGAAACTTCTTTCTGATCTGTGAGTTCTTCTCACAGAGGTACAAACTCTGCCTCAAGAAGCAGTTTGCTAACACTCTCTTCGTGGAATCTGCAAAGTGATATTTGGGAGTCTATTGGGGCCCATGGTGATAAAGCAAATATCCTCACATAATAACTAAAGAGAAGCTTTCTGAGAAACTGCATTGCCATGTGTGAATGCAACTCACAGAGTTACACGTTTCTCTTCATTGATCAGTTTGTTAGCAGAGTTTTCTGGAAATCTGCAATTAGATACTTCATAGCGCAATGAACATTACAGTGACAAAGGAAATATCCACAGATGAAAACTAGAAAGAAGCTTTCTTAGAAACTTCTTGGTGATGTGTGAATTCATCTCACAGAGTTACACTTATGTTTCGTGGAGCAGTCCGTTAACAGTGTCTTTGGGGAAACTGAGAAGGGCTTCTTTGGATCACATTGTGGCCTACGCTGATAAAGGAAATTTCATCCGTTCAAAACGTGAAAGAAGCTTTCTGAGAAACTTCTTTCTGATCTGTGAGTTCATCTCACAGAGGTACAAACTCTGCCTCAAGAAGCAGTTTGCTAACACTCTCTTCGTGGAATCTGCAAAGTGATATTTGGGAGTCTATTGGGGCCCATGGTGATAAAGCAAATATCCTCACATAATAACTAAAGAGAAGCTTTCTGAGAAACTGCATTGCCATGTGTGAATGCAACTCACAGAGTTACACGTTTCTCTTCATTGATCAGTTTGTTAGCACAGTTTTCTGGAATCTGCAATTAGATACTTCATAGCGCAATGAACATTACAGTGACAAAGGAAATAATCCACAGATGAAAACTAGAAAGAAGCTTTCTTAGAAACTTCTTGGTGATGTGTGAATTCATCTCACAGAGTTACACTTATGTTTCGTGGAGCAGTCCATTAACACTGTCTTTGGGGAAACTGAGAAGGGCTTCTTTGGATCACATTGAGGCCTACGCTGATAAAGGAAATTTCATCCGTTCAAAACGTGAAAGAAGCTTTCTGAGAAACTTCTTTCTGATCTGTGAGTTCATCTCACAGAGTTACAAACTCTGCCTCAAGAAGCAGTTTGCTAACACTCTCTTCGTGGAATCTGCAAAGTGATATTGGGAGTCTATTGGGGCCCATGGTGATAAAGCAAATATCCTCACATAATAACTAAAGAGAAGCTTTCTGAGAAACTGCATTGCCATGTGTGAATGCAACTCCCAGAGTTACACGTTTCTCTTCATTGATCAGTTTGTTAGCACAGTTTTCTGGAAATCTGCAATTAGATACTTCATAGCGCAATGAACATTACAGTGACAAAGGAAATATCCACAGATGAAACTAGAAAGAAGCTTTCTTAGAAACTTCTTGGTGATGTGTGAATTCATCTCACAGAGTTACACTTATGTTTCGTGGAGCAGTCCAGTTAACACTGTCTTTGGGGAAACTGAGAAGGGCTTCTTTGGATCACATTGAGGCCTACGCTGATAAAGGAAATTTCATCCGTTCAAAACGTGAAAGAAGCTTTCTGAGAAACTTCTTTCTGATCTGTGAGTTCATCTCACAGAGTTACAAACTCTGCCTCAAGAAGCAGTTTGCTAACACTCTCTTCGTGGAATCTGCAAAGTGATATTTGGGAGTCTATTGGGGCCCATGGTGATAAAGCAAATATCCTCACATAATAACTAAAGAGAAGCTTTCTGAGAAACTGCATTGCCATGTGTGAATGCAACTCCCAGAGTTACACGTTTCTCTTCATTGATCAGTTTGTTAGCACAGTTTTCTGGAAATCTGCAATTAGATACTTCATAGCGCAATGAACATTACAGTGACAAAGGAAATATCCACAGATGAAAACTAGAAAGAAGCTTTCTTAGAAACTTCTTGGTGATGTGTGAATTCATCTCACAGAGTTACACTTATGTTTCGTGGAGCAGTCCATTAACACTGTCTTTGGGGAAACTGAGAAGGGCTTCTTTGGATCACATTGAGGCCTACGCTGATAAAGGAAATTTCATCCGTTCAAAACGTGAAAGAAGCTTTCTGAGAAACTTCTTTCTGATCTGTGAGTTCATCTCACAGAGTTACAAACTCTGCCTCAAGAAGCAGTTTGCTAACACTCTCTTCGTGGAATCTGCAAAGTGATATTTGGGAGTCTATTGGGGCCCATGGTAATAAAGCAAATATCCTCACATAATAACTAAAGAGAAGCTTTCTGAGAAACTGCATTGCCATGTGTGAATGCAACTCGCAGAGTTACACGTTTCTCTTCATTGATCAGTTTGTTAGCACAGTTTTCTGGAAATCTGCAGTTAGATACTTCATAGCGCAATGAACATTACAGTGACAAAGGAAATATCCACAGATGAAAACTAGAAAGAAGCTTTCTTAGAAACTTCTTGGTGATGTGTGAATTCATCTCACAGAGTTACACTTATGTTTCGTGGAGCATTCCATTAACACTGTCTTTGGGGAAACTGAGAAGGGCTTCCTTGGATCACATTGAGGCCTACGCTGATAAAGGAAATTTCATCCGTTCAAAACGTGAAAGAAGCTTTCTGAGAAACTTCTTTCTGATCTGTGAGTTCTTCTCACAGAGTTACAAACTCTGCCTCAAGAAGCAGTTTGCTAACACTCTCTTCGTGGAATCTGCAAAGTGATATTTGGGAGTCTATTGGGGCCCATGTTGATAAAGCAAATATCCTCACATAATAACTAAAGAGAAGCTTTCTGAGAAACTGCATTGCCATGTGTGAATGCAACTCACAGAGTTACGCCAGTGTTTTTTGGAGCCGTTTCTTAGGACTGTTTCCATGGATTCTGAGAAGTGATATTTCTGATAGCTTTGAAGAATAGAAGGAGAAAATAATTATCCTCCAAGAGAAAGAGGAACCAAGCTTTCTGAGAAACTGCTTTGTGATATGTGAATTCATTTCACAGTGTTCTATCACCCTTTCTCGGTGGAGTTTCCTAGCACTCATATTGAGGAATCTCAGATGTGATGTCTTGGATATCGTTGAATCGCATGCTGAATAAGGAACTATCCTCAGAGAAACCTGCAGAGAAGCCTTCTCAGAAACTTCTATGTTGTGGGTGAATTCAGCCCACAGATGTCCATCATTGTTTCCACTGAGAAACTTGCTAGCAGAGTTTTCGCAGAATCTGCAATAGGACACACGGTGGCGCTCCAAGACCACAAATAACCTCGTCTTATTAAAGAAAGAAGCTTTCTGAACACCGCTTTGAGATGTGTGAATTCAACTCACTAAGTTGCAGCTGTATTTCGTGGGGCCGTGCCCTAGCCCTATTTGTGTGGAATCTGAGAACAGATATTCCCGATCCCTTTGAAAACAATGGGGCCAATGGAAACATCTTCCAATAAAATGAGAAAGAAGCTTTCTGAGAAACTTCTTTCTGATCTGTGAGTTCATCTCACAGAGTTACAAACTCTGCCTCAAGAAGCAGTTTGCTAACACTCTGTTCGTGGAATCTGCAAAGGGATATTTGGGAGTCTATTGGGGCCCATGGTGATAAAGCAAATATCCTCACATAATAACTAAAGAGAAGCTTTCTGAGAAACTGCCATTGCCATGTGTGAATGCAACTCCCAGAGTTACACGTTTCTCCTCATTGATCAGTTTGTTAGCACAGGTTTTCTGGAAATCTGCCAATTAGATACTCATAGCGCAATGAACATTACAGGACAAAGGAAATATCCACAGATGAAAACTAGAAAGAAGCTTTCTTAGAAACTTCTTGGTGATGTGGAATTCATCTCACAGAGTGTACACTTATGTTCGTGGAGCAGTCCATTAACACTGTCTTTGGGGAAACTGAGAAGGGCTTCTTTGGATCACATTGAGGCCTACGCTGATAAAGGAAATTTCATCCGTTCAAAACGTGAAAGAAGCTTTCTGAGAAACTTCTTTCTGATCTGTGAGTTCTTCTCACAGAGGTACAAACTCTGCCTCAAGAAGCAGTTTGCTAACACTCTCTTCGTGGAATCTGCAAAGTGATATTTGGGAGTCTATTGGGGCCCATGGTGATAAAGCAAATATCCTCACATAATAACTAAAGAGA
>NW_022142249.1:0-62867 GCF_007565055.1 Rhinopithecus roxellana | reverse complement strand
TTTGCTGACTGTACTGTTCATTGCGCTGTGAAGTATCTATTGCAGATTCCAGAAAACTGTGCTACAAACTGATCACTGAAGAGAAACGTGTAACTCTGTGAGTTGCATTCACACATGACAATGCAGTTTCTCAGAAAGCTTTCTCTTTATTATTATGTGAGGATATTTGCTTTATCACCATGGGCTGCAATAACTCCAAATATCACTTGCGATTCCACGAAAAGAGTGTTAGCAATCTGCTTCTTGAGGCAGAGTTGTAACTCTGTGAGATGAACTCACAGATCAGAAGAAGTTTCTCAGAAAGCTTCTTTCACGTTTGAACGAAGAAATTTCCTTTATCAGCTTAGGCCCCATGTGATCCAAAGAAGCCCTCTCAGTTTCCCCAAAGACAGTGTTAATGGACTGTCCACGAAACTAAGTGTAATCTGTGAGATGAATTCACACATCACACGAAGTTTCAAGAAAGCTTCTTTCCAGTTTTTATGTGGATATTTCCTTTTGACTGTAATGTTCATTGCGCTGTGAAGTATAATTGCAGATCTCCAGAAAACTGTGCTAACAAACTGATCACGAAGAGAACGTGTAACTCTGTGAGTTGCATTCACACATGGCAATGCAGTTTCAGAAAGCTTCTCTTTAGTTATTATGTGAGGATATTTCCTTTATCACCATGTGCCCCTAGGCTCCAAATATCACTTTGCAGATTCCACGAGAAGAGTGTTAGCAAACTTCTTCTTGAGGCGAGGTTTGTAACTCTGTGAGATGAACTCACAGATCAGAAAGAGTTTCTCAGAAAGCTTCTTTCACTTTTGAACGGAAGAAATTTCCTTTATCAGCGTAGGCCTCATGTGATCCAAAGAGCCCTTCTCCGTTTCCCCAAGACAGTGTTAATGGACTGCTCACGAAAATAAGTGTAACTCTGTGAGATGAATCACACATCACCAAGAAGTTTCTAAGAAAGCTTCTTTCCAGTTTCATGTGGATATTTCCTTTGTCTGTAATGTTCATTGCGCTGTGAAGTATCTAATTGCAGATTCCAGAAAACTTGCTAACAAACTGATCACGAAGGAAACGTGTAACTCTGTGAGTTGCATTCACACATGGCAATCAGTTCTCAGAAGCTTCTCTTTAGTTATTATGTGAGGATATTTCTTTATCACCATGGGCTGCAATAGACTCCAAATATCACTTTGCAGATCCCGAAAAAAGTGTTAGCAATCTGCTTCTTGAGCAGAGTTGTAACTCGTGAGATGAATCACGATCAGAAAGAAGTTTCTCAGAAAGCTTCTTTCACGTTTGAACGGTGAAATTTCCTTTACAGCGTGGCCTCAATGTGATCCAAAAAGCCCTTCTCAGTTCCCAAAGACGTGTTAAGACTGCTCCACGAAAACATAGTGTAACTCTGTGAGATGAATCACACATCACAAAGAAGTTCTAAGAAAGCTTCTTTCCAGTTTCATATGTGGATATTTCCTTTGGACTGTATGTTCATTGCGCTGTGAAGTATCTAATTGCAGATTCCAGAAAACGTGCTAAAAACTGATCCACTGAAGAGAAACGTGTAACTTGTGAGTTGCATTCACACACAATGCAGTTTCTCAGAAAGCTTCTTTAGTATTATGTGAGGATATTTGCTTTATCACCATGGGCTGCATAAGATCCCAAAATACACTTTGCAGATTCCAGAAAAGAGTGTTAGCAACTGCTCTTGAGGCAGAGTTTGAACTCTTGAGATGAACTCACAGATAAAAGAAGTTTCTCAGAAAGCTTCTTTCAGTTTGAACGGAAGAAATTTCCTTTATCAGCTAGGCCTCAATGTGATCCAAAGAAGCCCTTCTCAGTTTCCCCAAAGACAGTGTTAAGGACTGCTCCACGAAACAAGATGTGAATTCTGTGAGATGAATTCACACATCACCAAGAAGTTTCTAAGAAGCTTCTTTCCAGTTTTCATATGTGGATTTCCTTGTGACTGTAATGTTCATTGCGCTGTGAAGTATCTAATTGCAGATTCCCGAAAACTGTGCTAACAAATGATCACTGAAGAGAAACGTGTACTCGTGAGTTGCATCACACATACAATGCGTTTCTCAGAAAGCTTCTCTTTAGTTATTATGTGAGGATATTTCTTATAACCATGTGCCCCTACAGCTCCAAATATACACTTGCAGATTCCCGAAGAGTGTTAGCAAACTCTCTCTTGAGGCAGAGGTTGTACTCTGTGAGATGAACTCACCGATCAGAAGAAGTTTCTCAGAAAGCTTCTTTCACGTTTTGAACGGAAGAAATTTCCTTTTCAGCGTAGGCCTCAATGTGATCCAAAGAAGCCCTTCTCAGTTTCCCCAAAGACAGTGTTAATGGACTGCTCCCGAAACATAAGTGTAACTCTGTGAGATGAATTCACACATCACAGAAGTTTCTAAGAAAGCTTCTTTCCAGTTTATATGTGGATATTTCCTTTGTCACTGTAATGTTCATTGCGCTGTGAAGTATCTAATTGCAGATTTCCAGAAAACTGTGCTAACAAACTGATCACTGAAGAGAACGTGTAACTCTGTGAGTTGCATTCACACATGGCAATGCAGTTTCTCAGAAAGCTTCTCTTTAGTTATTATGTGAGGATATTTCTTATCACCATGGGCTGCATAGTCCCAAATATCACTTTGCAGATTCCACGAAAAGTGTTAGCAATCTCTTCTTGAGGCAGAGTTGTAACTCTGTGAGATGACTCACAGATCAAAAGAAGTTTCTCAGAAAGCTTCTTTCAGTTTGAACGAGAATTTCCTTTATCAGCTAGGCCTCAATGTGATCCAAAGAAGCCCTTCTCGTTCCCCAAAGACAGTTAATGGACTGCTCCAGAAACATAAGTGTAACTCTGTGAGATGATTCACACATCACCAAGAAGTTTCTAAGAAAGCTTCTTTCCAGTTTTCATATGTGGATATTTCCTTGTCACTGTAAGTTTCATTGCGCTTGAAGTATCTAATTGCAGATTTCCAGAAAACTGTGCTAACAAACTGATCACTGAAGAGAAACGTGTACTCTGTGATTGCATTCACACATACAATGCAGTTTCTCAGAAAGCTTCTCTTTAGTTATTATGTGAGGATATTTCCTTATCACCATGTGCCCTACAGCTCCAAATATCACTTTGCAGATTCCACGAAAGAGTGTTAGCAAACTTCTTCTTGAGGCAGCAGGTTGTAACTCTGTGAGATGAACTCACAGCAGAAAGAAGTTTCTCAGAAAGCTTCTTTCACTGTTTGACGGAAGAAATTTCCTTTATCAGCGTAGGCCTCAATGTGATCCAAAGAGCCCTTCTCAGTTCCCCAAAGACGTGTTAATGACTGCTCCACGAAAATAAGTGTAACTCGTGAGATGAATTCACACATCACCAGAAAGTTCTAAGAAAGCTTCTTTCCAGTTTTCATATGTGGATATTTCCTTTGTCACTGTAATGTTCATTGCGCTGTGAAGTATCTAATTGCAGATTCCAGAAAACTGTGCTAACAAACTGATCACTGAAGAGAACGTGTAACTCTGTGAGTTGCATTCACACATGCAATGCAGTTTCTCAGAAGCTTCTCTTTAGTTATTATGTGAGGATATTTGCTTTATCACCCATGGGCTGCAATAGACTCCCAAATATCACTTTGCAGATTCCCCGAAAAGAGTGTTAGCAATCTGCTTCTTGAGGCAGAGTTGTAACTCTGTGAGATGAACTCACAGATCAGAAAGAAGTTTCTCAGAAAGCTTTCTTCACGTTTTGAACGGAAGAATTTCCTTTATCAGTGGCCCAATGTGGTCCAAAGAAGCCCTTCTCAGTTTCCCCAAAGACAGTGTTAATGGACTGCTCCACGAACATAAGTGTAATCTGTGAGATGAATTCACACATCACAAGAAGTTTCTAAAAAGCTTCTTTCCAGTTTTCATATGTGGATATTTCCTTTGTACTGTAATGTTCATTGCGCTGTAAGTATCTAATTGCAGATCCAGAAAACTGTGCTAACAACTGATCACTGAAGAGAAACGTGTAACTCTGTGAGTTGCATTCACACATGGCAATGCAGTTTCTCAGAAGCTTCTCTTTAGTATTATGTGAGGTATCCTTTATCACCATGTCCCCTAGGCTCCCAAATATCACTTTGCAGATTCCACGAGAAGAGTGTAGCAAACTTCTTCTTGGGCAGGGTTGTAACTCTGTGAGATGAATCACAGATCAGAAAGAAGTTTCTCAGAAGCTTCTTTCACGTTTTGAACGAGAAATTTCCTTTACAGCGTGGCCTCAATGTGATCCAAAGAAGCCTTCTCAGTTTCCCAAAGACAGTGTTAATGGACTGCTCCACGAAACATAAGTGTAACTCTGTGAGATGAATTCACACATCACCAAGAGTTTCTAAGAAAGCTTTTCCAGTTTTCATATGTGGATATTTCCTTTGTCACTGTAATGTTCATTGCGCTTGAAGTATCTAATTGCAGATTCCAGAAAACTGTGCTCACAAACTGATCACTGAAGAAACGTTAATCTGTGAGTTGCTTCACACATGGCAATGCAGTTTCTCAGAAAGCTTCTCTTTAGTTATTATGTGAGGATATTGCTTTATCACCATGGGCTGCAATAGACTCCCAAATATCATTGCAGATTCCACGAGAAAAGAGGTGTTAGCAACTTCTTCTTGAGGCAGAGTTGTAACTCTGTGAGATGAACTCACAGATCAGAAAGAGTTTCTGAAAGCTTCTTTCACGTTTTGAACGGAGAAATTTCCTTTATCAGTAGGCCCCAATGTGTCCAAAGAAGCCCTTCTCAGTTTCCCCAAAGACAGTGTTATGGACTGTCCACGAAAATAAGTGTAATCTGTGAGATGATTCACACATCACCAAGAAGTTTCTAAGAAAGCTCTTTTCCAGTTTTCATTGTGGTATTTCCTTGTCACTGTAATGTTCATTGCGCTGTGAAGTATCTAATTGCAGATTCCAGAAATGTGCTAAACTGATCACGAAGAGAAACGTGTAACTCTGTGAGTTGCATTCACACACTGGCTGCAGTTTCTCAGAAAGCTTCTCTTTAGTTATTATGTGAGGATATTCTTATCACCATGTGCCTACATCTCAAATATCACTTTGCAGATTCCACAAAGAGTGTTAGCAAACTTCTTCTGAGGCAGGGTTGTAACTCTGTGAGATACTCACAGATCAGAAAGAAGTTTCTCAGAAAGCTTTTTCCGTTTTGAACGGAAGAAATTTCCTTTATCAGCGTAGGCCCAATGTGATCCAAAGAGCCTTCTCAGTTTCCCCAAAGACAGTGTTAATGGACTGTCCACGAAACATAAGTGTAACTTCTGTGAGATGATTCACACATCACCAAGAAGTTTCTAAGAAAGCTTCTTTCCAGTTTTCATATGTGGATATTTCCTTTGTACTGTAATGTTCATTGCGCTGTGAAGTATCTAATTGCAGATTTCCAGAAACTGTGTAACAAACTGATCACTGAAGAAACGTGAACTCTGTGAGTTGCATTCACACATGAATGCAGTTTCTCAGAAAGTTCTCTTTAGTTATTATGTGAGGATATTTCTTTATCACCATGGCTGCATAGACTCCCAAATATCACTTTGCATTCCACGAAAAGAGTGTTAGCAATCTGCTTCTTGAGGCAGGTTGTACTCTGTGAGATGAACTCACAGATCAGAAAGAAGTTTCTCAGAAGCTTCTTTCACGTTTTGAACGGAAGAAATTTCCTTTATCAGCTTAGGCCTCATGATCCAAAGAAGCCCTTCTCAGTTTCCCCAAAGACAGTGTTATGGACTGCTCCACGAAAAATAAGTGTATCTGTGAGATGAATTCACACATCACAGAAGTTTCTAAGAAAGCTTCTTTCCAGTTTTCATATGTGGATATTTCCTTTGTGACTGTAATGTTCATTGCGGTGTGAAGTATCTAATTGCAGATTCCAGAAAAACTGTGCTAACAAACTGATCACTGAAGAGAAACGTGTAACTCTGTGAGTTGCATTCACACATGGCAACAGTTTCTCAGAAAGCTTCTCTTTAGTATTATGTGAGGATATTTCTTTATCACCATGTCCCCTAAGCTCCCAAATATCACTTTGCAGATTCCCGAAAGAGTGTTAGCAAACTTCTTCTTGAGGCAGAGGTTGTAACTCTGTGAGATGAACTCACAGATCAGAAAGAGTTTCTCAGAAGCTTCTTCACTTTTGAACGGAGAAATTTCCTTTAACAGCGTAGGCCTCAATGTGATCCAAAGAAGCCTTCTCAGTTTCCCCAAAGACAGTGTTAAGGACTGCTCCACGAAAATAAGTGTAACTCTGTGAGATGAATTCACACATCACCAAGAAGTTTCTAAGAAAGCTTCTTTCAGTTTTCATGTGGTATTTCCTTTGTCACTGTATGTTCTTGCGCTTGAAGTATCTAATTGCGATCTCCAGAAAACTGTGCTAACAAACTGATCACTGAAGAGAAACGTGTAACTCTGTGGTTGCATTCACACATGGCAATGCAGTTTCTCCGAAAGCTTCTCTTTAGTTTTATGTGAGGATATTTCTTTATCACCATTGCCCTACAGGCCAAAATATCACTTGCAGATTCCACGAGAAGAGTGTTACAACTTCTTCTTGGGCAGAGGTTGTAACTCTGTGAGATGAACTCACAGATCAGAAAAAGTTTCTCGAAGCTTCTTTCACGTTTTGAACGGAAGAAATTTCCTTTATCAGCCTAGGCCTCAATGTGATCCAAAGAGCCCTTCTCAGTTTCCCCAAAGACAGTGTTAATGGACTGCTCCACGAACAATAGTGTAACTCTGTGGATGAATTCACACACTCCCAAGAAGTTTCTAGAAAGCTTCTTTCCAGTTTTCATATGTGGATATTTCCTTTGTCACTGTAATGTTCATTGCGCTGTGAAGTATCTAATTGCAGATCTCAGAAACTTGCTAACAAACTGATCACGAAGAGAAACGTGTAACTCTGTGAGTTGCATTCACACATGCAATAGTTCTCAGAAAGCTTCTCTTTAGTTATTATGTGAGGATATTTGCTTTATCCCATGGGCTGCAATAGACCCCAAATATCACTTTGCAGATTCCACGAAAAGTGTTAGCAATCTGCTTCTTGAGGCAGAGTTGTAACTCGTGAGATGAATCACGATCAGAAAGAAGTTTCTCAGAAAGCTTCTTTCACGTTTTGAAAGGAGAAATTCCTTTATCAGCGTAGGCCTCATGTGATCCAAAGAAGCCCTTCTCAGTTTCCCCAAAGACAGTGTTAATGACTGCTCCACGAAACATAAGTGTAACTCTGTGAGATGAATTCACACATCACCAAGAAGTTTCTAGAAAGCTTCTTTCCAGTTTTCATATGTGGATATTTCTTTGTCACTGTAATGTTCATTGCGCTGTGAAGTATCTAATTGCAGATTTCCAGAAAACTGTGCTAACAAACTGATCACTGAAGAGAAACGTGTAACTCTGTGAGTTGCATTCACACATGGCAAGCAGTTTCTCAGAAAGCTTCTCTTTAGTTATTATGTGAGGAATTTTCTTTATCACCATGGCTGCTAGGCTCCCCAATATCACTTTGCAGATTCCACGAAGAGTGTTAGCAATCTCTCTTGAGGCGAGAGTTGTAACTCTTGAGATGAACTCACAGATCAGAAAGAAGTTTCTCAGAAAGCTTCTTTCACGTTTGAACGGAAGATTTCCTTTATCAGCTAGGCTCCAATGTGATCCAAAGAAGCCCTTCTCAGTTTCCCCAAAGACAGTGTTAAGACTGCTCCACGAAACAAGTGAATCTGTGAGATGAATTCACACATCACCAAGAAGTTTCTAGAAAGCTTCTTTCCAGTTTTCATATGTGGATATTTCCTTGTGACTGTAATGTTCATTGCGCTGTGAGTATCTAATTGCAGATTCCAGAAAACTGTGCTAACAAAATGATCACTGAGAGAAACGTGTACTCTGTGAGTTGCATTCACACATGGCAATGCAGTTTCTCAGAAAGCTTCTCTTAGTTATTATGTGGGATATTCCTTATCACCATGTGCCCTACAGGCTCCAAAATATCACTTTGCAGATTCCACGAAAGAGTGTTAGCAAACTGCTTCTTGAGGCGAGGTTGTAACTCTGTGAGATGAACTCACAGATCAGAAGAAGTTTCTCAGAAAGCTTCTTTCACTTTTGAACGGATAAATTTCCTTTATCAGCGTGGCCTCAATGTGATCCAAAGAAGCCCTTCTCAGTTTCCCCAAAGACACGTGTTAATGGACTGCTCCACGAAACATAAGTGTAACTCTGTGGTGAATTCACACATCACCAGAAGTTTCTAAGAAAGCTTCTTCCGTTTTCATATGTGGATATTTCCTTTGTCACTGTAATGTTCATTGCGCTGTGAATATCTAATTGCAGATTCTCAGAAAACTGTGCTAACAAACTGATCACTGAAGAGAAACGTGTAACTCTGTGAGTTGCTTCACACTGACAATGCAGTTTCTCAGAAAGCTTCTCTTTAGTTATTATGTGAGGATATTTCTTATCACCATGGGCTGCACTAGACTCCCAAATATCACTTTGCAGATTCCACGAAAAGAGTGTTAGCAATCTCTTCTTGAGGCAGAGTTTGTAACTCTGTGAGATGAACTCACAGATCAGAAAAGAGTTTCTCAGAAAGCTTCTTTCATGTTTGAACGGAAGAAATTTCCTTTATCAGCTTAGGCCCAATGTGATCCAAAGAAGCCCTTCTCAGTTTCCCCAAAGACAGTTTAATGGACTGCTCCAGAACATAAGTGTAACTCTGTGAGATGATTCACACATCACCAAGAAGTTTCTAAGAAAGCTTCTTTCCAGTTTTCATATGTGGATATTTCCTTTGTCACTGTAAGTTCATTGCGCTGTGAAGTATCTATTGCAGATTCCAGAAAACTGTGCTAACAAACTATCACTGAAGAGAAACGTGTAACTCTGTGATGCATTCACACATGACAATGCAGTTCTCAGAAAGCTTCTCTTTAGTATTATGTGAGGATATTTCCTTTATCACCATGTGCCCTACAGGCTCCCAAATAATCACTTTGCAGATTCCACGAGAAGAGTGTTAGCAACACTTCTTTGAGGCAGAGGTTGTACTCTGTGGATGAACTCACAGTCGAAAGAAGTTTCTCAGAAAGCTTCTTTTACGTTTTGAACGGAAGAAATTTCCTTTTCAGCGTAGGCCTCAATGTGATCCAAAGAGCCCTTCTCGATTCCCAAAGACATGTTAATGGACTGCTCCACGAAACATAAGTGTAATCTGTGGATGAATTCACACCACCAAGAAGTTTCTAAGAAAGCTCTTTCCAGTTTCTATTGTGGATATTTCCTTTGTCACTGTAATGTTCATTGCGCTGTGAAGTTATAATTGCAGATTCCAGAAAACTGTGTAACAAACTGATCACTGAAGGAACGTGTAACTCTGTGAGTTGCATTCACACATGGCAATCAGTTTCTCAGAGCTTCTCTTTTTAATATGTGAGGTATTCTTTATCACCATGTCCTAAGCTCCCAAATATCACTTTGCAGATTCCACGAAAGAGTGTTAGCAAACTTCTTCTTGAGGCAGAGGTTGTAACTCTGTGGATGAACTCACAGATCGAAAGAAGTTTCTCAGAAAGCTTCTTTCAAGTTTGAACGGAGAAATTTCCTTTAGCGTAGGCCTCAATGTGATCCAAAGAAGCCCTTCTCAGTTTTCCAAAGACAGTGTTAATGGACTGCTCCACGAAACATAAGTGTAACTCTGTGAGGTGAATTCACACATCACCAAGAAGTTTCTAGAAAGCTTCTTTCAGTTTTCATATGTGGTATTTTCCTTTGTCACTTAATGTTCATTGCGTTGAAGTATCTAATTGCAGATCTCCAGAAAAATGTGCTAACACAAACTGATCACTGAAGAGAAACGTGTAACTCTGTGAGTTGCATTCCACACTGGCAATGCAGTTCTCCAGAAAGCTTCTCTTTAGTTATTGTGAGGATATTCCTTATCACCATTGCCCCTACAGGCTCCCAAATATCACTTGCAGATTCCACGAGAAGGTGTTACAACTTCTTCTTGAGGCAGAGGTTGTAACTCTGTGAGATGAACTCACAGATCAGAAAGAAGTTTCTCAGAAAGCTTCTTTCACGTTTGAACGGAAGAAATTTCCTTTATCCGCGTAGGCCTCAATGTGATCCAAAGAGCCCTTCTCAGTTTCCCCAAAGACAGTGTTAATGGACTGCTCCACGAAAACAAAGTGTCTCTGTGAGATGATTACACATCACCAAGAAGTTTCTAAGAAAGCTTCTTTCCAGTTTTCATATGTGGATATTTCCTTTGTCACTGTAATGTTCATTGCGCTGTGAAGTATCTAATTGCAGATTCCAGAAAACTGTGCTAACAAACTGATCACGAAGAGAAACGTGTAACTCTGTGAGTTGCTTCACACATGCAATCAGTTTCTCAGAAAGCTTCTCTTAGTTTTATGTGAGGATTTGCTTTATCACCAGGTGCACTAGACTCCAAATATCACTTTGCAGATTCCACGAAAAAGTGTTAGCAATCTGCTTCTTGAGGCAGAGTTGTAACTCGTGAGATGAATCAGATCAGAAAGAAGTTTCTCCGAAGCTTCTTTCAGTTTGAACGGAAATTTCCTTTATCAGCGTAGGCCTCAATGTGATCCAAAGAAGCCCTTCTCAGTTTCCCCAAAGACAGGTGTTAATGACTGCTCCACGAAACATAGTGTAACTCTGTGGATGAATTCACACATCCACCAGAAGTTTCTAAGAAAGCTTCTTTCCAGTTTTCATATGTGGATATTTCCTTTGTCACTGTAATGTTCATTGCGCTGTGAAGTATCTAATTGCAGATTTCCAGAAAACTGTGCTAACAAACTGATCACTGAAGAGAAACGTGAACTCTGTGAGTTGCATTCACACATGGCATGCAGTTTCTCAGAAAGCTTTCTTTAGTTATTATGTGAGGATATTTCTTTATCACCATGGGCTGCACTAGACTCCCAAATATCACTTTGCAGATTCCACGAAAAGAGTGTTAGCAATCTTCTTGAGGCAGAGTTTTAACTCTTGAGATGAACTCACAGTCAGAAAGAAGTTTCTCAGAAAGCTTCTTTCACTGTTTGAACGGAAGAAATTTCCTTTATCAGCTAGCCCAATGTGATCCAAAGAAGCCCTTCTCAGTTTCCCCAAAGACAGTGTTAGGACTGCCCACGAACACTAAGTGAATCTCTGAGATGAATTCACACTCACCAAGAAGTTTCTAAGAAAGCTTCTTTCCAGTTTTCATATGTGGATATTTCCTTTGTTACTGTAATGTTCATTGCGCTGTGAAGTATCTAATTGCAGATCTCCAGAACTGTGCTAACAAAACTGATCACTGAGAGAAACGTGATACTCTGTGAGTTGCATTCACATATCAATGCAGTTCTCGAAAAGCTTCTCTTTAGTTATTATGTGAGGATATTTCCTTTATCACCTGTGCCCTACAGGCTCCAAAATATCATTGCAGATTCCACGAGAAGAGTGTTAGCAAACTTCTTCTTGAGGCAGAGTTTGAACTCTGTGAGATGAAACTCAAGATCAGAAGAAGTTTCTCAGAGCTTCTTTCACGTTTTGAACGGAGAAATTTCCTTTATCAGCGTGGCTCAATGTGATCCAAAGAAGCCCTTCTCAGTTTCCCCAAAGACAGTGTTAATGACTGCTCCCGAAACATAGTGTAACTCTGTGAGATGAATTCACACTCACAGAAGTTTCTAAGAAAGCTTCTTTCCAGTTTTCATATGTGGATTTCCTTTGTCACTGAATGTTCTGCGCTGTGAAGTATCTAATTGCAGATTTCCAGAAAACTGTGCTACAAACTGATCACTGAAGAGAAACGTGTAACTCTGTGAGTTGCATTCACACCTGACAATGCAGTTTCTCCGAAAGCTTCTCTTTAGTTATTATGTGAGGATATTTGCCTTATCACCATGGGTCCAATCGACACTCCCAAATATCACTGCGATTCCACGAAAAGAGTGTAGCAATCTGCTTCTTGAGGCAGAGTTTGTAACTCTGTGAGATGAACTCACAGATCAAAAGAAGTTTCTCAGAAAGCTTCTTTCATGTTTTGAACGGAAGAAATTTCCTTTATCAGTTAGGCCTCACTGTGATCCAAAGAGCCCTTCTCAGTTTCCCCAAAGACAGTGTTAATGGACTGCTCCACAACATAAGTGTAACTCTGTGGATGAATTCACACATCACCAAGAAGTTTCTAGAAAGCTTCTTTCCATTTTCATAGTGGATTTTCCTTTGTACTGTAATGTTCATGCGCTGTGAAGTATCTAATTGCAGATTTCCAGAAACTGTGCTAAAAACTGATCCACTGAAAGACGTGTAACTCTGTGATTGCATTCACACATCAATGCAGTTTCTCAGAAAGCTTCTCTTTAGTTATTATGTGAGGATATTTCCTTTATCACATGTGCCCTACAGGCTCCAAATATCACTTTGCAGATTCCACGAGAAGAGTGTTAGCAACTTCTTCTTGAGGCGCGGTTGTAACTCTGTGAGATGACTCACAGATCAGAAAGAAGTTTCTCAGAAAGCTTCTTTCACGTTTTGCAGAAGAATTTCCTTTATCAGCGTAGGCCTCAATTTGATCCAAAGAGCCCTTCTCAGTTCCCAAAGACAGTGTTAATGGACTGCTCACAAAATAAGTGTAACTCTGCTGAGATGAATTCAACATCACCAGAAGTTTCTAAAGAAGCTTTTCCATTTTTCATTGTGGATTTTCCTTTGTCACTGTAATGTTCATTGCGCTGTGAGTATCTAATTGCAGATTTCCAGAAAACTGTGCTAACAAACTGATCACTGAAGAGAAACGTGTAACTCTGTGAGTTGCATTCACACATCACATGCAGTTCTCAGAAAGCTTCTCTTAGTTATTATGTGAGATATTTCTTTATCACCATGGGCTATAGACTCCCAAATATCCTTTGCAGATTCCACGAAAAGATGATGGTTTAAAACACTCTTTCGGAGGAATCTGCAAAGTGATATTTGGGCGTCTATTGCAGGCCCATGGTGATAAAGCAAATATCTCACATAATAACTAAAGAGAAGTTTCTGAGAAAACTGCATTGTATGTGTGAAGCAACTCACAGAGTTAACGTTTCTCTTCAGTGATCAGTTTGTTAGCACAGTTTTCTGGATCTGCAATTAGAGACTTCACAGCGCAATGAAACATTACAGTGACAGAGGAATATCCACATATGAAACTGGAGAACTTTCTAGAAACTTCTGGTGATGTGTGAATTCATCTCACAGAGTTCACTTATTTTTCGTGGAGCAGTCATTAACACTGTCTTTTGAACTGAGAAGTGCTACTTTGGATCAGAGGCCTACGCTGATAAGGAAATTTCTTCGTTCAAAACGGAAAGAGCTTTCGAGAAACTTCTTTCTGATCTGTGAGTTCATCTCACAGCGTACAACTCTGCCTCCACGAAGAAGTTGCTAACATCTTCTCGTGGAATCTGCAAGTGATATTTGGCTGCCGTATGGGCACATGGTGATTAAGGAAATATCCTCACATCATAACTACAGAGAAGCTTTCTGAGAAACTGCATTGTATGTGTGAATGCAATCACAGAGTTACCCGTTTTCTCTTCAAGTGATCGTTGTTAGCACAGTTTTCTGAAATCTGCAAATAGATACTTCACAGCGCAATGAACTTACAGCGGACAAAGGAACTATCCCATATGAAAACTGGAAAGAAGCTTTCTTAGAAATTCTTGGGGATGTGTGAATTCATCTCACCGATGTTCACTTCTGTTCTGGAGCCGTCCATTAATACTGTCTTGGGGAAATGAGAAGGTTCTTTGGATCACATTGAGGCTAAGCTGATAAAGGAAAATTTCTTCGTTCAACATGAAAGAAGCTTTCTGAGAAACTTCTTTTTGATCTGTGAGTTCATCTCACCGAGTTACAAACTCTGCCTCCAGAAGCAGATTGCTAACACTCTTTTGTGGGAATCTGCAAAGTGATATTTTGGGAGTCTATTGCAGCCATGGGTGAAAGCATATACTCCACATTAATAACTAAAGAGAAGCTTTCTGAGAAACTGCATTGTCATGTGTGAATGCAACTCCCAGAGTTACACGTTCTCTTCAGTGATCAGTTTGTTAGCACAGTTTTTCTGGAAATCTGCAATTAGATAATTCACAGCGCATGAACATTACTGCACAAAGGAAATATCCACATATGAAACTGGAAAGAAGCTTCTTAGAAACTTCTGGTGATGTGTGAATCTCTCACAGAGTACACTTATGTTCGTGGAGCAGTCCATTAACACTGTCTTTGGGGAAACTGGAAGGGCTTCTTTGGATCACATTGAGGCCTACGTGATAAAGGAAATTCTTCGTTCAAAACGTGAAGAAGCTTTCTGAGAAACTTCTTTCTGATCTGTGAGTTCATCTCACAGAGTTAACACCTCTGCCTCAGAAGAAGTTGCTAACACTCTTTCGGGGAATCTGCAAGTGATATTTTGGATCTGTAGGGGCACATGGTGATAAAGGAAATATCCTCACATATAACTAAAGAGAAGCTTTCTGAGAAAACTGCATTGTCATGTGTGAATGCAACTCACAGGTACCGTTTCTCTCAGTGTCATTTTGTTAGCACAGTTTTCTGGAATCTGCAATTAGATACTTCACAGCGCAATGAACATTACAGTTCACAAAGGAATATCCACCATGAAAACTGGAAAGAAGCTTTCTTGAACTTCTTGGTGATGTGTGAATCTCACCCAGAATTCACTTTGTTTCGTGGAGCAGCCGTCCTAACACTGTCCTTGGGGAAACTGAGAAGGGCTTCTTTGGATCACATTGGAGCCTAAGCTGATAAAGGAAATTTCTTCCGTTTACCGTGAAAGAAGCTTTCTGAAACTTCTTTCTGATCTGTGAGTTCATCTCACAGGTTACAAAACTCTGCCTCAAGCAGATTGCTAACACTCTTTCGTGGAATCTGCAAAGTGATATTTGGGAGTCTATTGCAGCCCATGGTGTAAAGAATAATCCTCACAATAAATAAAGAGAGCTTTCTGAGAAACTGCATTGCCTGTGTGAATGCACTCACGAGTTACACGTTTCTCTTCAGTGATCAGTTTGTTAGCACAGTTTTCTGGAAATCTGCAATTAGATACTTCACAGGCAAATGAACATTACAGTGACAAAGGAAATATCCACATATGAAAACTGGAAAGAAGCTTTCTTAGAAACTTCTTGGTGATGTGTGAATTCATCTCACGAGTTACACTTATGTTTCGTGGAGCAGTCCATTAACACTGTCTTTGGGGAAACTGAGAGGGCTTCTTTGGATCACATTGAGGCCTACGCTGTAAAGGAATTTCATCCGTTCAAAACGTGAAAGAAGCTTTCTGAGAAACTTCTTCTGCTGTGATTCATCTCACCGAGTTACACTCTGCCTCAAGAAGCAGATTGCTTCACTTTTTCGTGGAATCTGCAAAGTGATATTTGGAGTCTATGGCCATGGTGATAAGATTCCTCACTAATAACTAAGAGAAGCTTTCTGAGAAACTGCATTGCATGTGTGAATGCAACTCACAGAGTTACCCGTTTCTCTTCGTGATCAGTTTGTTAGCACAGTTTTTGGGATATGCAATTAGTACTTCACAGCGCAATGAACATTACGGACGAAAGGAAATATCACATATGAAAAACTGAAAGAAGCTTTTAGAAACTTCTTGGTGATGTGTGAATTCATCTACCGAGTTACACTTATGTTTCGTGGAGCAGTCCATTAACACTGTTTTGGGGAAACTGAGAGGGCTTTTGGATTCACATTGAGGCCTACGCTGATAAGGAATTTCTCCGTTCAAAACTGTGAAAGAAGCTTTCTGTGAAATTCTTTCTGATCTGTGAGTTCATCTCACAGAGTTACAACCTCTGCCTCAAGAAGAAGTTGGTAACACTCTTTCGTGGAATCTGCAAGTGATATTTTGGCCTGTAGGGCACATGGTGTAAGGAAATATCCTCACATAATAACTAAAGAGAAGCTTTCTGAGAAACTGCATTGCCATGTGTGAATGCAACTCACAGAGTTACACGTTTCTCTTCAGTGTGATCAGTTTGTTAGCACAGTTTTCTGGAGATCTGCAATTGATACTTCAAGCGCAATGAACATTACAGTGACAAAGAAATATCCACATTGAAAACTGAAAGAAGCTTTCTTAGAAACTTCTTGGTGATGTGTGAATTCATCTCACGAGTTACACTTATGTTTCGTGGAGCAGTCCATTAACCCTGTCTTTTGGGGAAACTGAGAGGTTCTTTGGATCACATTGGGCCTACGCTAAAGGAATTTCATCCGTTCAAAACGTGAAAGAAGCTTTCTGAGAAACTTCTTTCTGATCTGTGAGTTCATCTCACAGGTTACAACCTCTGCCTCAAGAAGAAGTTTGCTAACACTCTTTCTCGGGAATCTGCAAAGTGATATTTGGAGCCTTAGGGCCATGGTGTAAAGGAAATATCCTCACATAATATAAAGAAAGCTTTCTGAGAAATGCATTGCCATGTGTGATGCAACTCACAGAGTTACACGTTTCTTCAGTGATCAGTTTGTTAGCACAGTTTTCTGGAGATCTGCAATTAGATACTTCACAGCGCAATGAACATTACAGTGAAACGGAAATATCCACATATGAAAACTGGAAAGAAGCTTTCTTAGAAACTTCTGTTGATGTGTGAATTCATCTCACGATTACACTATTTTTCGTGGAGAGCAGTCCATTAACACTGTCTTTGGGAACTGAGAAGGGCTCTTTGGATCACATTGGGCCTACGCTGATAAAGGAAATTTCTTCGTTCAAAAACGTGAAAAGAGCTTTCTGAGAAACTTCTTTCTGTCTGTGAGTTCATCTCACAGAGTTACAACTCTGCCTCAAGAAGAGTTGCTAACACTCTTCTTGTGGAATCTGCAAAGTGATATTTGGGGAGCTATGGGGCACATGGTGATAAAGGAAATATCCTCACATAATAACTAAAGAGAAGCTTTCTGAGAAACTGCATTGTCATGTGTGAATGCAATCACAAGAGTTACACGTTTTCTCTCAGTGATCCGTTTGTTAGCACAGTTTTCTGGAAATCTGCAATTAGATACTTCACAGCGCAATGAACTTACAGTGACAAAGGAAATTCCACATATGAAAACGGAAAGAGCTTTCTTAGAACTTCTTGGTGATTGTGAATTCATCTCACAGAGTTACACTTTGTTTCTGGAGCGTCCATTAAACTGTCTTTGGGAAACTGAGAAGGCTTCTTTGGATCATTGAGGCCTAGCTCGATAAAGGAAATTTCTTCGTTCAAAACTGAAAGAAGCTTTCTGAGAAACTTCTTTTTGATCTGTGAGTTCATCTCACAGAGTTACAAACTCTGCCTCAAGAAGCAGATTGCTAACACTCTTTTGTGGATCTGCAAAGTGATTATTGGGAGTCTTTGCAGCCAGGTGATAAGAAATATCCTCACATAATAACTAAAGAGAAGCTTTCTGAGAAACTGCATTGCATGTGTGAATGCAACTCACAGAGTTACACGTTTCTCTTCAGTGATCATTTGTTAGCACAGTTTTCTGGAAATCTGCATTAGATACTTCACAGCGCAATGAACATTACAGTGACAAAGGAAATATCCACATATGAAAACTGGAAAGAAGCTTTCTTAGAAACTTCTGGTGATGTGTGAATTCATCTCACAGGTTACACTTATGTTTCGTGGAGCAGTCCATTAACACTGTCTTTGGGAAACTGAGAAGGGCTTCTTGGTCACATGTGGCCTAGCTGATAAAGGAAATTTCTTCCGTTCAAAACGTGAGAAGAGAGCTTTCTGAGAAACTTCTTTGATCTGTGAGTTCATCTCACAGAGTTACACAACTCTGCCTCAGAGAAGTTTGCTAACCTCTTTCGTGGAATCTGCCAAGTGATATTTTGGAGCCGTAGGGGCACATGGTGATAAAGGAATTCCTAACCTATAACTAAAGAGAAGCTTTCTGAGAAACTGCATTGTCATGTGTGAATGCACACTACAGAGTACACGTTTCTCTTCAGTGATCAGTTTGTTAGCACAGTTTTCTGGAATCTGCAATTAGTACTTCAGCGCAATGAACATTACAGTCACAAGGAAATATCCACCTATGAAACTGGAAAGAAGCTTTCTTAGAAACTTCTTGGTGATGTGTGATTCATCTCACAGAATTCACTTTGTTTCGTGGAGCAGTCCATTACACTGTCTTTGGGGAACTGGAGGGCTTCTTTGGATCACATTGAGGCCTAGCTGATAAAGGAAATTTCTCCGTTCAAACGTGAAAGAAGCTTTCTGAGAAACTTCTTTCTGATCTGTGAGTTCTCTCAAGAGTTACAACCTCTGCCTCAAGAAGAGATTGCTAACACTCTTTTCGTGGATCTGCAAAGTGATATTTGGAGTCTACTGCAGCCATGGTGATAAAGAAATATCCTCACATAATAACTAAAGAGAAGCTTTCTGAGAAACTGCATTGCCATGTGTGAATGCAACTCACAGAGTTACACGTTTCTCTTCAGTGATCAGTTTGTTAGCACAGTTTTCTGGAAATCTGCAATTAGATACTTCACAGCGCATGAACATTACAGTGACAAGGAAATATCCACATATGAAACTGGAAAGAAGCTTTCTTAGAAACTTCTTGGTGATGTGTGATTCATCTCACAGGTTACAACTTAGTTTCGTGGAGCAGTCCATTAACACTGTCTTGGGGAAACTGAGAAGGGCTTCTTTGGATCACATTGGGCCTACGTGATTAAGGAAATTTCTCCGTTCAAAACGTGAAAGAAGCTTTCTGAGAAACTTCTTTCTGATCTGTGATTCATCTCACCGAGTTACAATCTGCCTCAAGAAGCAGATTGCTAACACTTTTTCGTGGAATCTGCAAAGTGATATTGGGAGTCCTATTGCAGCCCATGGTGATAAGATATCCTCACATAATAACTAAAGAGAAGCTTTCTGGAAACTGATTGCATGTGTGAATGCAACTCACAGAGTTACACGTTTCTCTTCCGTGATCAGTTTGTTAGCAAGTTTTCTGGAATCTGCAATTAGATACTTCACAGCGCAATGAACATTACAGACAAAGGAAATATCCACATATGAAAACTGGAAAGAAGCTTTCTTAGAAACTTCTTGGTGATGTGGAATTCATCTCACAGAGTTACACTTATGTTTCGTGGAGCCGTCCATTAACACTGTCTTTGGGGAAACTGAGAAGGGCTCTTTGGATCACATTGGGCCTACGGTATAAAGGAAATTTCTTCCGTTCAAAACGTGAAAGAGCTTTCTGAGAACTTCTTTCTGATCTGTGAGTTCATCTCACGAGTTACAACCTCTGCCTCAAGAAGAAGTTGCGTAACACTCTTCTGTGGAATCTGCAAAGTGATATTTGAGCATGTAGGGGCACATGGTGATAAGGAAATATCCTCACATAATACTAAGAGAATGCTCTGAGAAACTGCATTGCCATGTGTGAATGCAACTCACAGAGTTACACGTTTCTCTTCAGTGATCAGTTTGTTAGCACAGTTTTCTGGAGATCTGCAATTGATACTTCAGCGCAATGAACTTACAGTACAAAGGAAATACCACATATGAAAACTGAAAGAAGCTTTCTTGAGAAACTTCTTGGTGATGTGTGAATTCATCTCACAGAGTTACACTTATGTTTCGTGGAGCCAGTCCATTAACACTGTCTTTGGGGAAACTGAGAGGCTTTTTGGATCACATTGGGCCTAGCTGTAAAGGAAATTTCTCCGTTCAACGTGAAAGAAGCTTTCTGAGAAACTTCTTTCTGATTCTGTGGTTCATCTCACAGAGTTACAACTCTGCTCAAGAAGAAGTTTGCTAACACTCTTCTCGTGGAATCTGCAAAGTGATATTTGGGAGCTTGGGGACATGGTGATAAGAAATATCCTCACATAATACTAAGAGAAGCTTTCTGAGAAACTGCATTGCATGTGTGAATGCAACTCACAGAGTTACACGTTTCTCTTCAGTGATCAGTTTGTTTGCACAGTTTTCTGGAATCTGCAATTAGATACTTCACAGCGCATGAACATTACAGTACAAAGGAAATATCCACATATGAAAAATGGAAAGAAGCTTTCTTGAAAATTCTTGTGAGTTGTGAATTCATCTCACAGAATTACACTTATGTTTCGTGGAGCAGTCCATTAACACTGTTTTGGGGGAAACTGAGAAGGGCTTCTTTGGATCACATTGGGGCCTAAGCTGATAAAGGAAATTTCTTCCGTTCAAAACGTGAAAGAAGCTTTCTGAGAACTCTTTCTGATCTGTGAGTTCATCTCACAGAGTTACAAACTCTGCCTCAAAGAAGATTGCTAACACTCTTTTCGTGGAATCGCAAAGTGATATTTGGAGCCTTGCAGCCATGGTGATAAAGAATATCCTCCCATAATAACTAAAGAAGCTTTCTGAGAAACTGCTTGTCATGTGTGAATGCAACTACAGAGTTACACGTTTCTCTTCAGTGATCAGTTTGTTAGCACAGTTTCTGGAAATCTGCAATTAGATACTTCACAGCGCAATGAACATTACATGACAAAGGAAATATCCACATATGAAAACTGGAAAGAAG
This sequence comes from Rhinopithecus roxellana, assembly GCF_007565055.1. Lineage (NCBI taxonomy): Eukaryota > Metazoa > Chordata > Mammalia > Primates > Cercopithecidae > Rhinopithecus > Rhinopithecus roxellana. The sequence continues at coordinate 42,161 of NW_022142249.1, read as the reverse complement.
CTTTCTTAGAAACTTCTTGTGATGTGTGAATTCATCTCACAGAGTCACTTATTTTCGTGGAGCAGTCCAAACCTGTCTTTGGGGAAAATGAGAAGGGCTCTTTGGATCACATTGAGGCCTACGCTGATAAAGGAAATTCTTCCGTCAAAACGTGAAAGAAGCTTTCTGAGAAACTTCTTTTTGATCTGTGAGTCTTCATCAAGGTTACCACCTCTGCTCAAGAAGAAGTTTGCTAACATCTTTTTGTGGAATCTGCAAAGTGATATTTGGAGCCTTGGGCACATGGTGTAAAAGGAAATATCCTCACATAATAACTAAAGAGAAGCTTTCTGAAAACTGCATTGCCATGTGTGAATGCAACTCACAGAGTTACACGTTTCTCTCAGTGATCAGTTTGTTAGCACATTTTCTGGAATCTGCAATTAGATACTTCACAGCGCATAAACATTACAGTGACAAAGGAATTCCACATATGAAAACTGGAAAGAGCTTTCTTAGACAACTTCTGGTGATGTGTGAATTCATCTCACAGAATTACACTTATTTTCGTGGAACAGTCCATTAACACTGTCTTTGGGGAAACTGAGAAGGGCTTCTTTGGATCACATTGGGCCTAAGCTGATAAAGGAAATTTCTTCCGTTCAAAACGTGAAAGAAGCTTTCTGAGAAACTTCTTTCTGATCTGTGAGTTCATCTCACAGAGTTACAAACTCTGCCTCAAGAGGATTGCTAACACTCTTTTCGTGGAATCTGCAAAGTGATATTTGGGGGTCTTTGCAGCCATGGTGATAAGCAAATATCCTCACATATAACTAAAGAGAATCTTCTGAGAAACTGCATTGCATGTGTGATGCAACTCACGAGTTACACGTTTCTCTCAGTGATCCGTTTGTTAGCACAGTTTTCTGGAATCTGCAATTAGATACTTCAAGCGCAATGAACATTACAGTGACAAAGGAAATATCCACATATGAAACTGAAAGAAGCTTTCTTAGAAACTTCTTGGTGATGTGTGATTCATCTCCAGAGTTACACTTATGTTTCGTGGAGCAGTCCATTAAACTGTCTTTGGGGAAACTGAGAAGGGCTTCTTTGGTCCCATTGAGGCCTACGCTGATAAAGGAAATTTCTCCGTTCAAACGTGAAAGAAGCTTTCTGAGAAACTTCTTTCTGATCTGTGATTCATCTCACCGAGTTACAACCTCTGCCTCAAGAAGAAGTTTGCTAACACTCTTCTCTGGAATCTGCAAAGTGATATTTGGAGCCTAGGGGACATGGTGATAAGGAAATATCCTCACATAATAACTAAAGAGAGCTTTCTGAGAAACTGCATTGCCATGTGTGAATGCAACTCACGAGTTACACGTTTCTCTTCAGTGATCAGTTTGTTAGCACGTTTTCTGGAGATCTGCATTAGATACTTACAGCGCAATGAACTTACGTACAAAGGAAATATCCACTATGAAAACTGGAAAGAAGCTTTTTAGAAACTTCTTGTGATGTGTGAATTCATCTCCCAGAATTACACTTATGTTTCGTGAGCAGTCCATTAACACTGTCTTTGGGGAAACTGAGAAGGGCTTCTTTGGATCACATTGGGCCTACCTGCTGATAAAGGAAATTTCTTCCGTTCAAAACGGAAAGAAGCTTTCTGAGAAACTTCTTTCTGATCGTGAGTTCATCTCACAGAGTTACAAACTCTGCCTCAAGAAGCAGATTGCTAACACTTTTCGGGGAATCTGCAAAGTGATATTTTGGGAGTCTATTGCAGCCATGGTGATAAAGAAATTCCTCACATAATAACTAAAGAGAAGCTTTCTGAGAAACTGCATTGTCATGTGTGAATGCAACTCACAGAGTTCACGTTTTCTTCAGTGATCAGTTTGTTAGCACAGTTTTCTGGAAATCTGCAATTAGATACTTCACAGCGCAATGAACATTACAGTGACCAAAGGAAATATCCACATATGAAAACTGGAAAGAAGCTTTCTTAGAAACTTCTTGGTGATGTGTGAATTCATCTCACAGGTTACACTTATTTTCGTGGGCCGTCCATTAACACTGTCTTTGGGGAACTGAGAAGGGCTTCTTTGGATCACATTGAGGCCTACGCTGTAAAGGAAATTTCTTCCGTTCAAAACGTGAAAGAAGCTTTCTGAGAACTTCTTTCTGATCTGTGAGTTCATCTCACAGAGTTACAACCTCTGCCTCAAGAAGAAGTTTGCTAACACTCTTCTCGTGGAATCTGCAAGTGATATTTGGAGCTGTATGGGCACATGGTGATAAAGGAATATCCTCACATAAAACTAAAGCGAAGCTTTCTGAGAAACTGCCTTGAATGTGTGAATGCAATCCAGAGTTACACGTTTCTTTCAGTGATCAGTTTGTTAGCACAGTTTTCTGGAGATCTGCATTAGATACTTCACAGCGCAATGAACATTACAGTCACAAAGGAAATATCCACATATGAAAACTGGAAAGAAGCTTTCTTAGAACCTTCTTGGTGATGTGTGAATTCATCTCACAGAATTACACTTATGTTTCGTGGAGCAGTCCATTAACACTGTCTTTGGGGAAACTGAGAAGGGCTTCTTTGGATCACATTGGGGCCTAAGCTGATAAAGGAAATTTCTTCCGTTCAAAACGTGAAAGAAGCTTTCTGAGAAACTTCTTTCTGATCTGTGAGTTCATCTCACAGAGTTACAAACTCTGCCTCAAGAAGCAGATTGCTAACACTCTTTTCGTGGAATCTGCACAGTGATATTTGGGAGTCTATTGCAGCCCATGGTGATAAAGCAAATATCCTCACATAATAACTAAAGAGAAGCTTTCTGAGAAACTGCATTGTCATGTGTGAATGCAACTCACAGAGTTACACGTTTCTCTTCAGTGATCAGTTTGTTAGCACAGTTTTCTGGAAATCTGCAATTAGATACTTCACAGCGCAATGAACATTACAGTGACAAAGGAAATATCCACATATGAAAACTGGAAAGAAGCTTTCTTAGAAACTTCTTGATTATGTGTGAATTCATCTCACAGAGTTACACTTATTTTCGTGGAGCAGTCCATTAACACTGTCTTTGGGGAAACTGAGAAGGGCTTCTTTGGATCACATTGAGGCCTACGCTGATAAAGGAAATTTCATTCCGTTCAAAACGTGAAAGAAGCTTTCTGAGAAACGTCTTTCTGATCTGTGAGTTCATCTCACAGAGTTACAACCTCTGCCTCAAGAAGAAGTTTGCTAACACTCTTCTCGTGGAATCTGCAAAGTGATATTTTGGAGCCTGTAGGGGCACTTGGTGATAAAGGAAATATCCTCACATAATAACTAAAGAGAAGCTTTCTGAGAAACTGCATTGATATGTGTGAATGCAACTCACAGAGTTACACGTTTCTCTTCAGTGATCAGTTTGTTAGCACAGTTTTCTGGAGATCTGCAATTAGATACTTCATAGCGCAATGAACATTACAGTGACAAAGGAAATATCCACAGATGAAAACTAGAAAGAAGCTTTCTTAGAAACTTCTTGGTGATGTGTGAATTCATCTCACAGAGTTACACTTATGTTTCGTGGAGCAGTCCATTAACACTGACTTTGGGGAAACTGAGAAGGGCTTCTTTGGATCACATTGAGGCCTACGCTGATAAAGGAAATTTCTTCCGTTCAAAACTTGAAAGAAGCTTTCTGAGAAACTTCTTTCTGATCTGTTAGTTCATCTCACAGAGTTGCAACCTCTGCCTCAAGAAGAAGTTTGCTAACACTCTTCTCGTGGAATCTGCAAAGTGATATTTTGGAGCCTGTAGGGGCACATGGTGATAAAGGAAATATCCTCACATAACAACTAAAGAGAAGCTTTCGGAGAAACTGCATTGCCATGTGTGAATGCAACTCAAAGAGTTACACGTTTCTCTTCAGTGATCAGTTTGTTAGCACAGTTTTCTGGAGATCTGCAATTAGATACTTCACAGCGCAATGAACATTACAGTCACAAAGGAAATATCCACATATGAAAACTGGAAAGAAGCTTTCTTAGAACCTTCTTGGTGATGTGTGAATTCATCTCACAGAATTACACTTATGTTTCGTGGAGCAGTCCATTAACACTGTCTTTGGGGAAACTGAGAAGGGCTTCTTTGGATCACATTGGGGCCTAAGCTGATAAAGGAAATTTCTTCCGTTCAAAACGTGAAAGAAGCTTTCTGAGAAACTTCTTTCTGATCTGTGAGTTCATCTCACAGAGTTACAAACTCTGCCTCAAGAAGCAGATTGCTAACACTCTTTTCGTGGAATCTGCAAAGTGATATTTGGGAGTCTATTGCAGCCCATGGTGATAAAGCAAATATCCTCACATAATAACTAAAGAGAAGCTTTCTGAGAAACTGCATTGTCATGTGTGAATGCAACTCACAGAGTTACACGTTTCTCTTCAGTGATCAGTTTGTTAGCACAGTTTTCTGGAAATCTGCAATTAGATACTTCACAGCGCAATGAACATTACAGTGACAAAGGAAATATCCACATATGAAAACTGGAAAGAAGCTTTCTTAGAAACTTCTTGGTGATGTGTGAATTCATCTCACAGAGTTACACTTATGTTTCGTGGAGCAGTCCATTAACACTGTCTTTGGGGAAACTGAGAAGGGCTTCTTTGGATCACATTGAGGCCTACGCTGATAAAGGAAATTTCATTCCGTTCAAAACGTGAAAGAAGCTTTCTGAGAAACTTCTTTCTGATCTGTGAGTTCATCTCACAGAGTTACAACCTCTGCCTCAAGAAGAAGTTTGCTAACACTCTTCTCGTGGAATCTGCAAAGTGATATTTTGGAGCCTGTAGGGGCACATGGTGATAAAGGAAATATCCTCACATAATAACTAAAGAGAAGCTTTCTGAGAAACGTGCATTGCTATGTGTGAATGCAACTCACAGAGTTACACGTTTCTCTTCAGTGATCAGTTTGTTAGCACAGTTTTCTGGAGATCTGCAATTAGATACTTCATAGCGCAATGAACATTACAGTGACAAAGGAAATATCCACAGATGAAAACTAGAAAGAAGCTTTCTTAGAAACTTCTTGGTGATGTGTGAATTCATCTCACAGAGTTACACTTATGTTTCGTGGAGCAGTCCATTAACACTGACTTTGGGGAAACTGAGAAGGGCTTCTTTGGATCACATTGAGGCCTACGCTGATAAAGGAAATTTCTTCCGTTCAAAACTTGAAAGAAGCTTTCTGAGAAACTTCTTTCTGATCTGTTAGTTCATCTCACAGAGTTGCAACCTCTGCCTCAAGAAGAAGTTTGCTAACACTCTTCTCGTGGAATCTGCAAAGTGATATTTGGGAGCCTGTAGGGGCACATGGTGATAAAGGAAATATCCTCACATAATAACTAAAGAGAAGCTTTCTGAGAAACTGCATTGCCATGTGTGAATGCAACTCACAGAGTTACACGTTTCTCTTCAGTGATCAGTTTGTTAGCACAGTTTTCTGGAAATCTGCAATTAGGTAATTCACAGCGCAATGAACATTACAGTGACAAAGGAAATATCCACATATGAAAACTGGAAAGAAGCTTTCTTAGAAACTTCTTGGTTATGTGTGAATTCATCTCACAGAGTTACACTTATTTTTCGTGGAGCAGTCCATTAACACTGTCTTTGGGGAAACTGAGAAGGGCTTCTTTGTATCACATTGAGGCCTACGCTGATAAAGGAAATTTCTTCCGTTCAAAACGTGAAAGAAGCTTTCTGAGAAACTTCTTTCTGATCTGTGAGTTCATCTCACAGAGTTACAACCTCTGCCTCAAGAAGAAGTTTGCTAACACTCTTCTCGTGGAATCTGCAAAGTGATATTTGGGAGCCTGTAGGGGCACATGGTGATAAAGGAAATATCCTCACATAATAACTAAACAGAAGCTTTCTGAGAAACTGCATTGCCATGTGTGAATGCAACTCAAAGAGTTACACGTTTCTCTTCAGTGATCAGTTTGTTAGCACAGTTTTCTGGAGATCTGCAATTAGATACTTCATAGCGCAATGAACATTACAGTGACAAAGGAAATATCCACAGATGAAAACTAGAAAGAAGCTTTCTTAGAAACTTCTTGGTGATGTGTGAATTCATCTCACAGAGATACACTTATGTTTCGTGGAGCAGTCCATTAACACTGACTTTGGGGAAACTGAGAAGGGCTTCTTTGGATCACATTGAGGCCTGAGCTGATAAAGGATATTTCTTCCGTTCAAAACGTGAAAGAAGCTTTCTGAGAAACTTCTTTATGATCTGTGAGTTCATCTCACAGAGTTACAACCTCTGCCTCAAGAAGAAGTTTGCTAACACTCTTCTCGTGGAATCTGCAAAGTGATATTTGGGAGCCTGTAGGGGCACATGGTGATAAAGGAAATATCCTCACATAATAACTAAACAGAAGCTTTCTGAGAAACTGCATTGCCATGTGTGAATGCAACTCAAAGAGTTACACGTTTCTCTTCAGTGATCAGTTTGTTAGCACAGTTTTCTGGAGATCTGCAATGAGATACTTCACAGCGCAATGAACATTACAGTCACAAAGGAAATATCCGCATATGAAAACTGGAAAGAAGCTTTCTTAGAAACTTCTTGGTGATGTGTGAATTCATCTCACAGAGATACACTTATGTTTCGTGGAGCAGTCCATTAACACTGACTTTGGGGAAACTGAGAAGGGCTTCTTTGGATCACATTGAGGCCTGAGCTGATAAAGGATATTTCTTCCGTTCAAAACGTGAAAGAAGCTTTCTGAGAAACTTCTTTCTGATCTGTGAGTTCATCTCACAGAGTTACAACCTCTGCCTCAAGAAGAAGTTTGCTAACACTCTTCTCGTGGAATCTGCAAAGTGATATTTGGGAGCCTGTAGGGGCACATGGTGATAAAGGAAATATCCTCACATAATAACTAAAGAGAAGCTTTCTGAGAAACTGCATTGCCATGTGTGAATGCAACTCAAAGAGTTACACGTTTCTCTTCAGTGATCAGTTTGTTAGCACAGTTTTCTGGAGATCTGCAATGAGATACTTCACAGCGCAATGAACATTACAGTCACAAAGGAAATATCCGCATATGAAAACTGGAAAGAAGCTTTCTTAGAAACTTCTTGGTGATGTGTGAATTCATCTCACAGAATTACACTTATGTTTCGTGGAGCAGTCCATTAACACTGTCTTTGGGGAAACTGAGAAGGGCTTCTTTGGATCACATTGAGGCCTAAGCTGATAAAGGAAATTTCTTCCGTTCAAAACGTGAAAGAAGCTTTCTGAGAAACTTCTTTCTGATCTGTGAGTTCATCTCACAGAGTTACAAACTCTGCCTCAAGAAGCAGATTGCTAACACTCTTTTCGTGGAATCTGCAAAGTGATATTTGGGAGTCTATTGCAGCCCATGGTGATAAAGCAAATATCCTCACATAATAACTAAAGAGAAGCTTTCTGAGAAACTGCATTGCCATGTGTGAATGCAACTCAAAGAGTTACACGTTTCTCTTCAGTGATCAGTTTGTTAGCACAGTTTTCTGGAAATCTGCAATTAGGTAATTCACAGCGCAATGAACATTACAGTGACAAAGGAAATATCCACAGATGAAAACTAGAAAGAAGCTTTCTTAGAAACTTCTTGGTGATGTGTGAATTCATCTCACAGAGATACACTTATGTTTCGTGGAGCAGTCCATTAACACTGACTTTGGGGAAACTGAGAAGGGCTTCTTTGGATCACATTGAGGCCTGAGCTGATAAAGGATATTTCTTCCGTTCAAAACGTGAAAGAAGCTTTCTGAGAAACTTCTTTCTGATCTGTGAGTTCATCTCACAGAGTTACAACCTCTGCCTCAAGAAGAAGTTTGCTAACACTCTTCTCGTGGAATCTGCAAAGTGATATTTGGAGCCTGTAGGGGCACATGGTGATAAAGGAAATATCCTCACATAATAACTAAAGAGAAGCTTTCTGAGAAACTGCATTGCCATGTGTGAATGCAACTCAAGGAGTTACACGTTTCTCTTCAGTGATCAGTTTGTTAGCACAGTTTTCTGGAGATCTGCAATTAGATACTTCATAGCGCAATGAACATTACAGTCACAAAGGAAATATCCACATATGAAAACTGGAAAGAAGCTTTCTTAGAAACTTCTTGGTGATGTGTGAATTCATCTCACAGAGTTACACTTATGTTTCGTGGAGCAGTCCATTAACACTGTCTTTGGGGAAACTGAGAAGGGCTTCTTTGGATCACATTGAGGCCTACGCTGATAAAGGAAATTTCTTCCGTTCAAAACGTGAAAGAAGCTTTCTGAGAAACTTCTTTCTGATCTGTGAGTTCATCTCACAGAGTTACAAACTCTGCCTCAAGAAGCAGATTGCTAACACTCTTTTCGTGGAATCTGCAAAGTGATAGTTGGGAGTCTATTGCAGCCCATGGTGATAAAGCAAATATCCTCACATAATAACTAAAGAGAAGCTTTCTGAGAAACTGAGTTGTCATGTGTGAATGCAACTCACAGAGTTACACGTTTCTCTTCAGTGATCAGTTTGTTAGCACAGTTTTCTGGAAATCTGCAATTAGATACTTCACAGCGCAATGAACATTACAGTGACAAAGGAAATATCCACATATGAAAACTGGAAAGAAGCTTTCTTAGAAACTTCTTGGTGATGTGTGAATTCATCTCACAGAGTTACACTTATTTTTCGTGGAGCAGTCCATTAACACTGTCTTTGGGGAAAGTGAGAAGGGCTTCTTTGGATCACATTGAGGCCTACGCTGATAAAGGAAATTTCTTCCGTTCAAAACGTGAAAGAAGCTTTCTGAGAAACTTCTTTCTGATCTGTGAGTTCATCTCACAGAGTTACAAACTCTGCCTCAAGAAGAAGTTGCTAACACTCTTCTCGTGGAATCTGCAAAGTGATATTTTGGAGCCTGTAGGAGCACACTGGTGATAAAGGAAATATCCTCACATAATAACTAAAGAGAAGCTTTCTGAGAAACTGCATTGCCATGTGTGAATGCAACTCACAGAGTTACACGTTTCTCTTCAGTGATCAGTTTGTTAGCACAGTTTTCTGGAGATCTGCAATTAGATACTTCATAGCGCAATGAACATTACAGTGACAAAGGAAATATCCACATATGAAAACTAGAAAGAAGCTTTCTTAGAAACTTCTTGGTGATGTGTGAATTCATCTCACAGAGTTACACTTATGTTTCGTGGAGCAGTCCATTAACACTGTCTTTGGGGAAACTGAGAAGGGCTTCTTTGGATCACATTGAGGCCTAAGCTGATAAAGGAAATTTCTTCCGTTCAAAACGTGAAAGAAGCTTTCTGAGAAACTTCTTTCTGATCTGTGAGTTCATCTCACAGAGTTACAAACTCTGCCTCAAGAAGCAGATTGCTAACACTCTTTTCGTGGAATCTGCAAAGTGATATTTGGGAGTCTATTGCAGCCCATGGTGATAAAGCAAATATCCTCACATAATAACTAAAGAGAAGCTTTCTGAGAAACTGCATTGTCATGTGTGAATGCAACTCACAGAGTTACACGTTTCTCTTCAGTGATCAGTTTGTTACCACAATTTTCTGGAGATCTGCATTTAGATACTTCACAGCGCAATGAACATTACAGTGACAAAGGAAATATCCACATATGAAAACTGGAAAGAAGCTTTCTTAGAAACTTCTTGGTGATGTGTGAATTCATCTCACAGAGTTACACTTATGTTTCGTGGAACAGTCCATTAACACTGTCTTTGGGGAAACTGAGAAGGGCTACTTTGGATCACATTGAGGCCAACGCTGATAAAGGAAATTTCTTCCGTTCAAAACGTGAAAGAAGCTTTCTGAGAAACTTCTTTCTGATCTGTGGGTTCATCTCACAGAGTTGCAACCTCTGCCTCAAGAAGAAGTTTGCTAACACTCTTCTTGTGGAATCTGCAAAGTGATATTTTGGAGCCTGTAGGGGCACATGGTGATAAAGGAAATATCCTCACATAATAACTAAAGAGAAGCTTTCTGAGAAACTGCATTGCCATGTGTGAATGCAACTCACAGAGTTACACGTTTCTCTTCAGTGATCAGTTTGTTAGCACAGTTTTCTGGAGATCTGCAATTAGATACTTCATAGCGCAATGAACATTACAGTGACAAAGGAAATATCCACAGATGAAAACTAGAAAGAAGCTTTCGTAGAAACTTCTTGGTGATGTGTGAATTCATCCCACAGAGTTACACTTATGTTTCGTGGAGCAGTCCATTAACACTGTCTTTGGGGAAACTGAGAAGGGCTTCTTTGGATCACATTGAGGCCTACGCAGATAAAGGAAATTTCTTCCGTTCAAAACGTGAAAGAAGCTTTCTGAGAAACTTCTTTCTGATCTGTGAGTTCATCTCACAGAGTTACAAACTCTGCCTCAAGAAGCAGATTGCTAACACTCTTTTCGTGGAATCTGCAAAGTGATATTTGGGAGTCTATTGCAGCACATGGTGATAAAGCAAATATCCTCACATAATAACTAAAGAGAAGCTTTCTGAGAAACTGCATTGCCATGTGTGAATGCAACTCACAGAGTTACACGTTTCTCTTCAGTGATCAGTTTGTTAGCACAGTTTTCTGGAAATCTGCAATTAGAAACTTCACAGCGCAATGAACATTACAGTGACAAAGGAAATATCCACATATGAAAACTGGAAAGAAGCTTTCTTAGAAACTTCTTGGTGATGTGTGAATTCATCTCACAGAGTTACACTTATTTTTCGTGGAGCAGTCCATTAACACTGTCTTTGGGGAAACTGAGAAGGGCTAATTTGGATCACATTGAGGCCAACGCTAATAAAGGAAATTTCTTCCGTTCCAAACGTGAAAGAAGCTTTCTGAGAAACTTCTTTCTGATCTGTGAATTCATCTCACAGAGTTACAAACTCTGCCTCAAGAAGCAGATTGCTAACACTCTTTTCGTGGAATCTGCAAAGTGATATTTGGGAGCATATTGGGGCCCATGGTGATAAAGGAAATATCCTCATATAATAACTAAAGAGAAGCTTTCTGAGAAACTGCATTGCCATGTGTGAATGCAACTCACAGAGTTACGCCAGTGTTTTTTGGAGCCGTTTCTTAGGACTGTTTCCGTGGATTCCGAGAAGTGATATTTCAGATAGCTTTGAAGAATAGAAGGAGAAAAGAAATACCCTCCAATAGAAAGCAGAACCAAGCTTTCTGAGAAACTGTTTTGTGATATGTGAATTCATTTCACAGTGTTCTATCACCCTTTCTCGGGGGAGTTTCCTAGCACTCATTTTGAGGAATCTCTGATGTGATGTCTTGGATATCGTTGAATCGCATGCTGAATAAGGAACTATCCTTAGAGAAACCTGCAGAGAAGCCTTCTCAGACACTTCTTTGTTGTGGGTGAAATCAGCCCACAGATGTCCATCATTGTTTCCACTGAGAAACTTGCTAGCAGAGTTTTCGCAGAATCTGCAATAGGACACACGGTGGCGCTCCAAGACCAAAAATAACCTCTTCTTACTAAAGAAAGAAGCTTTCTGAGAAACCGCTTTGTGATGTGTGAATTCAACTCACTAAGTTGCAGCTGTATTTCGTGGGGCCGTGGCCTGGCCCTATTTGTGTGGAATCTGAGAAGAGATATTCCCGATCCCTTTGGAACCAAAGGGGCCAATGGAAACATCTTCCACTAAAAATGAGAAAGAAGCTTTCTGAGAAACTTCTTTCTGATCTGTGAGTTCATCTCACAGAGTTACAAACTCTGCCTCAAGAAGCAGTTTGCTAACACACTTTCCGTGGAATCTGCAAAGTGATAATTGGGAGCCCATAGGGGCACATGGTGATAAAGGAAATATCCTCACATAATAACTAAAGAGAAGCTTTCTGAGAAACTGCATTGCCATGTGTGAATGCAACTCACAGAGTTACACGTTTCCCTTCAGTGATCAGTTTGTTAGCACAGTTTTCTGGAGATCTGCAATTAGATACTTCATAGCGCAATGAACATTACAGTGACAAAGGAAATATCCACAGATGAAATCTAGAAAGAAGCTTTCTTAGAAACTTCTTGGTGATGTGTGAATTCATCTCACAGAGTTACACTTATGTTTCGTGGAGCAGTCCATTAACACGTCTTTGGGGAAACTGAGAAGGGCTTCTTTGGATCACATTGAGGCCTGAGCTGGTAAAGGAAATTTCTTCCGTTCAAAACGTGAAAGAAGCTTTCTGAGAAACTTCTTTCTGATCTGTGAGTTCATCTCACAGAGTTACAAACTCTGCCTCAAGAAGCAGATTGCTAACACTCTTTTCGTGGAATCTGCAAAGTGATATTTGGGAGTCTATTGCAGCACATGGTGATAAAGCAAATATCCTCACATAATAACCAGAGAGAAGCTTTCTGAGAAACTGCATTGTCATGTGTAAATGCAACTCACAGAGTTACACGTTTCTCTTCAGTGTCAGTTTGTTAGCACAGTTTTCTGGAAATCTGCAATTAGATACTTCACAGCGCAATGAACATTACAGTGACAAAGGAAATATCCACATATGAAAACTGGAAAGAAGCTTTCTTAGAAATTTCTTGGTGATGTGTGAATTCATCTCACAGAGTTACACTTATGTTTCGTGGAGCAGTCCATTAACACTGTCTTTGGGGAAACTGAGAAGGGCTTCTTTGGATCACATTGAGGCCTAAGCTGATAAAGGAAATTTCTTCCGTTCAAAACATGAAAGAAGCTTTCTGAGAAACTTCTTTCTGATCTGTGAGTTCATCTCACAGAGTTACAAACTCTGCCTCAAGAAGCAGATTGCTAACACTCTTTTCGTGGAATCTGCAAAGTGATATTTGGGAGTCTATTGCAGCCCATGCTGATAAAGCAAATATCCTCACATAATAACTAAAGGGAAGTTTTCTGAGAAACTGCATTGTCATGTGTGAATGCAACTCACAGAGTTACTCGTTTCTCTTCAGTGATCAGTTTGTTAGCACAGTTTTCTGGAAATCTGCAATTAGATACTTCACAGCGCAATGAACATTACAGTCACAAAGGAAATATCCACATATGAAAACTAGAAAGAAACTTTCTTAGAAACTTCTTGGTGATGTGTGAATTCATCTCAGAGAGTTACACTTATGTTTCGTGGAGCAGTCCATTAACACTGTCTTTGAGGAAACTGAGAAGGGCTTCTTTGGATCACATTGAGGCCTACGCTGATGAAGGAAATTTCATCCGTTCAAAACGTGAAAGAAGCTTTCTGAGAAACTTCTTTCTGATCTGTGAGTTCATCTCACAGAGTTACAACCTCTGCCTCAAGAAGAAGTTTGCTAACACTCTTTTCTTGGAATCTGCAAAGTGATATTTGGGAGCATATTGGGGCCCATGGTGATAAAGGAAATATCCTCATATAATAACTAAAGAGAAGCTTTCTGAGAAACTGCATTGCCATGTGTGAATGCAACTCACAGAGTTACGCCAGTGTTTTTTGGAGACGTTTCTTAGGAATGTTTCCATGGATTCCGAGAAGTGATATTTCAGATAGCTTTGAAGAATAGAAGGAGAAAAGAAATACCCTCCAAGAGAAAGCAGAACCAAGCTTTCTGAGAACTGTTTTGTGATATGTGAATTCATTTCACAGTGTTCTATCACCCTTTCTCGGGGGAGTTTCCTAGCACTCATTTGAGGAATCTCTGATGTGATGTCTTGGATATCGTTGAATCGCATGCTGAATAAGGAACTATCCTCAGAGAAACCTGCAGAGAAGCCTTCTCAGACACTTCTTTGTTGAGGGTGAATTCAGCCCACAGATGTCCATCATTGTTTCCACTGAGAAACTTGCTAGCAGAGTTTTCGCAGATCTGCAATAGGACACACGGTGGCGCTCCAAGACCACAAATAACCTCGTCTTACTAAAGAAAAAAGCTTTCTGAGAAACCGCTTTGTGATGTGTGAATTCAACTCACTAAGTTGCAGCTGTATTTCGTGGGGCCGTGGCCTGGCAATATTTGTGTGGAATCTGAGAAGAGATATTCCCGATCCCTTTGAAACCAAAGGGGCCAATGGAAACATCTTCCAATAAAAATGAGAAAGAAGCCTTCTGAGAAACTTCTTTCTGATCTGTGAGTTCATCTCACAGAGTTACTAACTCTGCCTCAAGAAGCAGTTTGCTAACACACTTTCCGTGGAATCTGCAAAGTGATATTTGGAGGCCTATTGGGGCCAATGGTGGTAAAGGAATTATCCTCACATAATAACTAAAGAGAAGCTTTCTGAGAAACTGCATTGCCATGTGTGAATGCAACTCACAGAGTTACACGTTTCTCTTCAGTGATCAGTTTGTTAGCACAGTTTTCTGGAAATCTGCAATTAGATACTTCATAGCGCAATGAACATTACAGTGACAAAGGAAATATCCACATTTGAAAACTAGAAAGAAGCTTTCTTAGAAACTTCTTGGTGAAGTGTGAATTCATCTCACAGAGTTACACTTATGTTTCGTGGAGCAGTCCATTAACACTGTCTTTGGGGAAACTGAGAAGGGCTTCGTTGGATCACATTGAGGCCTAAGCTGATAAAGGAAATTTCATCCGTTCAAAACGTGAAAGAAGCTTTCTGAGAAACTTCTTTCTGATCTGTGAGTTCATCTCACAGAGTTACAACCTCTGCCTTAAGAAGAAGTTTGCTAACACTCTTCTCGTGGAATCTGCAAAGTGATATTCGGGAGCCTGTAGGGGCACATGGTGATAAAGGAAATATCCTCACATAATAACTAAAGAGAAGCTTTCTGAGAAACTGCATTGTTATGTGTGAATGCAACTCACAGAGGTACACGTTTCTCTTCAGTGATCAGTTTGTTAGCACTGTTTTCTGGAAATCTGCAAATAGATAATTCACAGCGCAATGAACATTACAGTCACAAAGGAAATATCCACATATGAAAACTGGAAAGAAGCTTTCTTAGAAACTTCTTGGTGATGTGTGAATTCATCTCACAGAGTTACACTTATGTTTCGTGGAGCAGTCCATTAACACTGTCTTTGGGGAAACTGAGAAGGGCTTCTTTGGATCACATTGAGGCCTACGCTGATAAAGGAAATTTCATCCGTTCAAAACGTGAAAGAAGCTTTCTGAGAAACTTCTTTCTGATCTGTGAGTTCATCTCACAGAGTTACAACCTCTGCCTCAAGAAGAAGTTTGCTAACACTCTTTTCTTGGAATCTGCAAAGTGATATTTGGGAGCATATAGGGGCCCATGGTGATAAAGGAAATATCCTCATATAATAACTAAAGAGAAGCTTTCTGAGAAACTGCATTGCCATGTGTGAATGCAACTCACAGAGTTACGCCAGTGTTTTTTGGAGCCGTTTCTTAGGACTGTTTCCGTGGATTCCGAGAAGTGATATTTCAGATAGCTTTGAAGAATAGAAGGAGAAAAGAAATACCCTCCAAGAGAAAACAGAACCAAGCTTTCTGAGAAACTGTTTTGTGATATGTGAATTCACTTCACAGTGTTCTATCACCCTTTCTCGGGGGAGTTTCCTAGCACTCATTTTGAGGAATCTCTGATGTGATGTCTTGGATATCGTTGAATCGCATGCTGAATAAGGAACTATCCTCAGAGAAACCTGCAGAGAAGCCTTCTCAGACACTTCTTTGTTGTGGGTGAATTCAGCCCACAGATGTCCATCATTGTTTCCACTGAGAAACTTGCTAGCAGAGTTTTCGCAGAATCTGAAATAGGACACACGGTGGCTCTCCAAGACCACAAATAACCCCGTCTTACTAAAGAAAGAAGCTTTCTGAGAAACCGCTTTGTGATGTGTGAATTCAACTCACTAAGTTGCAGTTGTATTTCGTGGGGCCGTGGCCAGGCAATATTTGTGTGGAATCTGAGAAGAGATATTCCCGATCCCTTTGCAACCAAAGGGGGCCAATGGAAACATCTTCCAATAAAAATGAGAAAGAAGCTTTCTGAGAAACTTCTTTCTGATCTGTGAGTTCATCTCACAGAGTTACAAACTCTGCCTCAAGAAGCAGTTTGCTAACACACTTTCCGTGGAATCTGCAAAGTGATATTGGGAGGCCTATTGGGGCCAATGGTGGTAAAGGAATTATCCTCACATAATAACTAAAGAGAAGCTTTCTGAGAAACTGCATTGCCATGTGTGAATGCAACTCACAGAGTTACACGTTTCTCTTCAGTGATCAGTTTGTTAGCACAGTTTTCTGGAGATCTGCAATTAGATACTTCACAGCGCAATGAACATTACAGTCACAAAGGAAATATCCACATATGAAAACTGGAAAGAAGCTTTCTTAGAAACTTCTTGGTGATGTGTGAATTCATCTCACAGAATTACACTTATGTTTCGTGGAGCAGTCCATTAACACTGTCTTTGGGGAAACTGAGAAGGGCTTCTTTGGATCACATTGGGGCCTAAGCTGATAAAGGAAATTTCTTCCGTTCAAAACGTGAAAGAAGCTTTCTGAGAAACTTCTTTCTGATCTGTGAGTTCATCTCACAGAGTTACAAACTCTGCCTCAAGAAGCAGATTGCTAACACTCTTTTCGTGGAATCTGCAAAGTGATATTTGGGAGTCTATTGCAGCCCATGGTGATAAAGCAAATATCCTCACATAATAACTAAAGAGAAGCTTTCTGAGAAATTGCATTGTCATGTGTGAATGCAACTCACAGAGGTACACGTTTCTCTTCAGTGATCAGTTTGTTAGCACAGTTTTCTGGAAATCTGCAATTAGATACTTCACAGCGCAATGAACATTACAGTGACAAAGGAAATATCCACATATGAAAACTGGAAAGAAGCTTTCTTAGAAACTTCTTGGTGATGTGTGAATTCATCTCACAGAGTTACACTTATTTTTCGTGGAGCAGTCTATTAACACTGTCTTTGGGGAAACTGAGAAGGGCTTCTTTGGATCACATTGAGGCCTAAGCTGATAAAGGAAATTTCTTCCGTTCAAAACGTGAAAGAAGCTTTCTGAGAAACTTCTTTCTGATCTGCGACTTCATCTCACAGAGTTACAACCTCTGCCTCAAGAAGAAGTTTGCTAACACTCTTTTCGTGGAATCTGCAAAGTGATATTTGGGAGCCCATAGGGGCACATGGTGATAAAGGAATTATCCTCACATAATAACTAAAGAGAAGCTTTCTGAGAAACTGCATTGCCATGAGTGAATGAAACTCACAGCGTTACACGTTTCCCTTCAGTGATCAGTTTGTTAGCACAGTTTTCTGGAAATCTGCAATTAGATACTTCACAGCGCAATGAACATTACAGTCACAAAGGAAATATCCACATATGAAAACTGGAAAGAAGCTTTCTTAGAAACTTCTTGGTGATGTGTGAATTCATCTCACAGAATTACACTTATGTTTCGTGGACCAGTCCATTAACACTGTCTTTGGGGAAACTGAGAAGGGCTTCTTTGGATCACATTGGGGTCTAAGCTGATAAAGGAAATTTCTTCCGTTCAAAACGTGAAAGAAGCTTTCTGAGAAACTTCTTTCTGATCTGTGAGTTCATCTCACAGAGTTACAAACTCTGCCTCAAGAAGCAGATTGCTAACACTCTTTTCGTGGAATCTGCAAAGTGATATTTGGGAGTCTATTGCAGCCCATGGTGATAAAGCAAATATCCTCACATAATAACTAAAGAGAAGCTTTCTGAGAAACTGCATTGTCATGTGTGAATGCAACTCACAGAGTTACACGTTTCTCTTCAGTGATCAGTTTGTTAGCACAGTTTTCTGGAAATCTGCAATTAGATACTTCACAGCGCAATGAACATTACAGTGACAAAGGAAATATCCACATATGAAAACTGGAAAGAAGCTTTCTTAGAAACTTCTTGGTGATGTGTGAATTCATCTCACAGAGTTACACTTATGTTTCGTCGAGCAGTCCATTAACACTGTCTTTGGGGAAACTGAGAAGGGCTTCTTTGGATCACATTGAGGCCTACGCTGATAAAGGAAATTTCATCCGTTCAAAACGAGAAAGAAGCTTTCTGAGAAACTTCTTTCTGATCTGTGAGTTCATCTCACAGAGTTACAACCTCTGCCTCAAGAAGAAGTTTGCTAACACTCTTTTCGTGGAATCTGCAAAGTGATATTTGGGAGCCCATAGGGGCACATGGTGATAAAGGAATTATCCTCACATAATAACTAAAGAGAAGCTTTCTGAGAAACTGCATTGTCATGTGTGAATGCAACTCACAGAGTTACACGTTTCTTTTCAGTGATCACTTTGTTAGCACAGTTTTCTGGAAATCTGCAATTAGATAGTTCACAGCGCAATGAACATAACAGTGACAAAGGAAATATCCACATATGAAAACTGGAAAGAAGCTTTCTTAGAAACTTCTTGGTGATGTGTGAATTCATCTCACAGAATTACACTTATGTTTCGTGGACCAGTCCATTAACACTGTCTTTGGGGAAACTGAGAAGGGCTTCTTTGGATCACATTGAGGCCTACGCTGATAAAGGAAATTTCTTCCGTTCAAAACATGAAAGAAGCTTTCTGAGAAACTTCTTTCTGATCTGTGAGTTCATCTCACAGAGTTACAAACTCTGCCTCAAGAAGCAGATTGCTAACACTCTTTTCGTGGAATCTGCAAAGTGATATTTGGGAGTCTATTGCAGCCCATGGTGATAAAGAAAATATCCTCACATAATAACTAAAGAGAAGCTTTCTGAGAAACTGCATTGTCATGTGTGAATGCAACTCACAGAGTTACACGTTTCTCTTCAGTGATCAGTTTGTTAGCACAGTTTTGTGGCAATCTGCAATTAGATACTTCACAGCCCAATGAACATTACAGTGACAAAGGAAATATCCACATATGAAAAATGGAAAGAAGCTTTCTTAGAAATTTCTTGGTGATGTGTGAATTCATCTCACAGAGTTACACTTATGTTTCATGGAGCAGTCCATTAACACTGTCTTTGGGGAAACTGAGAAGGGCCTCTTTGGATCACATTGAGGCCTAAGCTGATAAAGGAAATTTCTTCCGTTCAAAACGTGAAAGAAGCTTTCTGAGAAACTTCTTTCTGATCTGTGAGTTCATCTCACAGAGTTACAAACTCTGCCTCAAGAAGCAGATTGCTAACACTCTTTTCGTGGAATCTGCAAAGTGATATTTGGGAGTCTATTGCAGCCCATGGTGATAAAGCAAATATCCTCACATAATAACTAAAGAGAAGCTTTCTGAGAAACTGCATTGCCATGAGTGAATGAAACTCACAGCGTTACACGTTTCCCTTCAGTGATCAGTTTGTTAGCACAGTTTTCTGGAAATCTGCAATTAGATACTTCACAGCGCAATGAACATTACAGTCACAAAGGAAATATCCACATATGAAAACTGGAAAGAAGCTTTCTTAGAAACTTCTTGGTGATGTGTGAATTCATCTCACAGAGTTACACTTATGTTTCGTGGAGCAGTCCATTAACACTGTCTTTGGGGAAACTGAGAAGGGCTTCTTTGGATCACATTGAGGCCTACGCTGATAAAGGAAATTTCATCCGTTCAAAACGTGAAAGAAGCTTTCTGAGAAACTTCTTTCTGATCTGTGAGTTCATCTCACAGAGTTACAAACTCTGCCTCAAGAAGCAGATTGCTAACACTCTTTTCGTGGAATCTGCAAAGTGATATTTGGGAGTCTATTGCAGCCCATGGTGATAAAGCAAATATCCTCACATAATAACTAAAGAGAAGCTTTCTGAGAAACTGCATTGTCATGTGTGAATGCAACTCACAGAGTTACACGTTTCTTTTCAGTGATCACTTTGTTAGCACAGTTTTCTGGAAATCTGCAATTAGATAGTTCACAGCGCAATGAACATAACAGTGACAAAGGAAATATCCACATATGAAAACTGGAAAGAAGCTTTCTTAGAAATTTCTTGGTGATGTGTGAATTCATCTCACAGAGTTACACTTATGTTTCGTCGAGCAGTCCATTAACACTGTCTTTGGGGAAACTGAGAAGGGCTTCTTTGGATCACATTGAGGCCTACGCTGATAAAGGAAATTTCATCCGTTCAAAACGTGAATGAAGCTTTCTGAGAAACTTCTTTCTGATCTGTGAGTTCATCTCACAGAGTTACAACCTCTGCCTCAAGAAGAAGTTTGCTAACACTCTTCTCGTGGAATCTGCAAAGTGATATTTTGGAGCCTGTAGGGGCACATGGTGATAAAGGAAATATCCTCACATAATAACTAAAGAGAAGCTTTCTGAGAAACTGCACTGCCATGTGTGAATGCAACTCACAGAGTTACACGTTTCTCTTCAGTGATCAGTTTGTTAGCACAGTTTTCTGGAGATCTGCAATTAGATACTTCACAGGGCAATGAACATTACAGTCACAAAGGAAATATCCACATATGAAAACTGGAAAGAAGCTTTCTTAGAAATTTCTTGGTGATGTGTGAATTCATCTCACAGAGTTACACTTATGTTTCATGGAGCAGTCCATTAACACTGTCTTTGGGGAAACTGAGAAGGGCCTCTTTGGATCACATTGAGGCCTAAGCTGATAAAGGAAATTTCTTCCGTTCAAAACGTGAAAGAAGCTTTCTGAGAAACTTCTTTCTGATCTGTGAGTTCATCTCACAGAGTTACAACCTCTGCCTCAAGAAGCAGATTGCTAACACTCTTCTCGTGGAATCTGCAAAGTGATATTTGGGAGTCTATTGCAGCCCATGGTGATAAAGCAAATATCCTCACATAATAACCAAAGAGAAGCTTTCTGAGAAACTGCATTGTCATGTGTGAATGCAACTCAGAGAGTTACACGTTTCTCTTCAGTGATCAGTTTGTTAGCACAGTTTTCTGGAAATCTGCAATTAGATACTTCACAGCGCAATGAACGTTACAGTGACAAAGGAAATATCCACATATGAAAACTGGAAAGAAGCTTTCTTAGAAATTTCTTGGTGATGTGTGAATTCATCTCACAGAGTTACACTTATGTTTCGTGGAGCAGTCCATTAACACTGACTTTAGGGAAACTGAGAAGGGCTTCTTTGGATCACATTGAGGCCTAAGCTGATAAAGGAAATTTCTTCCGTTCAAAACATGAAAGAAGCTTTCTGAGAAACTTCTTTCTGATCTGTGAGTTCATCTCACCGAGTTACAAACTCTGCCTCAAGAAGCAGATTGCTAACACTCTTTTCGTGGAATCTGCAAAGTGATATTTGGGAGTCTATTGCAGCCCATGGTGATAAAGCAAATATCCTCACATAATAAATAAAGGGAAGTTTTCTGAGAAACTGCATTGTCATGTGTGAATGCAACTCACAGAGTTACACGTTTCTCTTCAGTGATCAGTTTGTTAGCACAGTTTTCTGGAAATGTGCAATTAGATACTTCACAGCGCAATGAACATTACAGTCACAAAGGAAATATCCACATATGAAAACTAGAAAGAAACTTTCTTAGAAACTTCTTGGTGATGTGTGAATTCATCTCAGAGAGTTACACTTATGTTTCGTGGAGCAGTCCATTAACACTGTCTTTGAGGAAACTGAGAAGGGCTTCCTTGGATCACATTGAGGCCTACGCTGATAAAGGAAATTTCATCCGTTCAAAACGTGAAAGAAGCTTTCTGAGAAACTTCTTTCTGATCTGTGAGTTCATCTCACAGAGTTACAACCTCTGCCTCAAGAAGAAGTTTGCTAACACTCTTCTCGTGGAATCTGCAAAGTGATATTTGGGAGCCTGTAGGGGCACATGGTGATAAAGGAAATATCCTCACATAATAACTAAAGAGAAGCTTTCTGAGAAACTGCATTGCCATGTGTGAATGCAACTCACAGAGTTACACGTTTCTCTTCAGTGATCAGTTTGTTAGCACAGTTTTCTGGAAATCTGCAATTAGATACTTCACAGCGCAATGAACGTTACAGTGACAAAGGAAATATCCACATATGAAAACTGGAAAGAAGCTTTCTTAGAAATTTCTTGGTGATGTGTGAATTCATCTCACAGAGTTACACTTATGTTTCGTGGAGCAGTCCTTTAACACTGTCTTTGGGGAAACTGAGAAAGGCTTCTTTGGATCACATTGAGGCCTAAGCTGATAAAGGAAATTTCTTCCGTTCAAAACATGAAAGAAGCTTTCTGAGAAACTTCTTTCTGATCTGTGAGTTCATCTCACAGAGTTACAAACTCTGCCTCAAGTAGCAGATTGCTAACACTCTTTTCGTGGAATCTGCAAAGTGATATTTGGGAGTCTATTGCAGCCCATGGTGATAAAGCAAATATCCTCCCATAATAAATAAAGAGAAGCTTTCTGAGAAACTGCATTGCCATGTGTGAATGCAACTCACAGAGTTACACGTTTCTCTTCAGTGATCAGTTTGTTAGCACAGTTTTCTGGAGATCTGCAATTAGATACTTCACAGGGCAATGAACATTACAGTCACAAAGGAAATATCCACATATGAAAACTGGAAAGAAGCTTTCTTAGAAACTTCTTGGTGATGTGTGAATTCATCTCACAGAGTTACACTTATGTTTCGTGGAGCAGTCCATTAACACTGTCTTTGGGGAAACTGAGAAGGGCTTCTTTGGATCACATTGAGGCCTAAGCTGATAAAGGAAATTTCTTCCGTTCAAAACAGTGAAAGAAGCTTTCTGAGAAACTTCTTTCTGATCTGTGAGTTCATCTCACAGAGTTACAAACTCTGCCTCAAGAAACAGATTGCTAACACTCTTTTCGTGGAATATGCAAAGTGATATTTGGGAGTCTATTGCAGCCCATGGTGATAAAGCAAATATCCTCACATAATAACTAAAGAGAAGCTTTCTGAGAAACTGCATTGCCATGTGTGAATGCAACTCACAGAGTTACACGTTTCTCTTCAGTGATCAGTTTGTTAGCACAGTTTTCTGGAAATCTGCAATTAGATACTTCACAGCGCAATGAACATTACAGTCACAAAGGAAATATCCACATATGAAAACTGGAAAGAAGCTTTCTTAGAAACTTCTTGGTGATGTGTGAATTCATCTCACAGAGTTACACTTATGTTTCGTGGAGCAGTCCTTTAACACTGTCTTTGGGGAAACTGAGAAAGGCTTCTTTGGATCACATTGAGGCCTAAGCTGATAAAGGAAATTTCTTCCGTTCAAAACATGAAAGAAGCTTTCTGAGAAACTTCTTTCTGATCTGTGAGTTCATCTCACAGAGTTACAAACTCTGCCTCAAGTAGCAGATTGCTAACACTCTTTTCGTGGAATCTGCAAAGTGATATTTGGGAGTCTATTGCAGCCCATGGTGATAAAGCAAATATCCTCCCATAATAAATAAAGAGAAGCTTTCTGAGAAACTGCATTGCCATGTGTGAATGCAACTCACAGAGTTACACGTTTCTCTTCAGTGATCAGTTTGTTAGCACAGTTTTCTGGAAATCTGCAGTTAGATACTTCACAGCGCAATGAACCTTACAGTGACAAAGGAAATATCCACATATGAGAACTGGAAAGAAGCTTTCTTAGAAACTTCTTGGTGATGTGTGAATTCATCTCACAGAGTTACACTTATGTTTCGTGGAGCAGTCCATTAACACTGTCTTTGGGGAAACTGAGAAGGGCTTCTTTGGATCACATTGAGGCCTACGCAGATAAAGGAAATTTCTTCCGTTCAAAACGTGAAAGAAGCTTTCTGAGAAACTTCTTTCTGATCTGTGAGTTCATCTCACAGAGTTACAAACTCTGCCTCAAGAAGCAGATTGCTAACACTCTTTTCGTGGAATCTGCAAAGTGATATTTGGGAGTCTATTGCAGCACATGGTGATAAAGCAAATATCCTCACATAATAACTAAAGAGAAGCTTTCTGAGAAACTGCATTGCCATGTGTGAATGCAACTCACAGAGTTACACGTTTCTCTTCAGTGATCAGTTTGTTAGCACAGTTTTCTGGAAATCTGCAATTAGAAACTTCACAGCGCAATGAACATTACAGTGACAAAGGAAATATCCACATATGAAAACTGGAAAGAAGCTTTCTTAGAAACTTCTTGGTGATGTGTGAATTCATCTCACAGAGTTACACTTATTTTTCGTGGAGCAGTCCATTAACACTGTCTTTGGGGAAACTGAGAAGGGCTAATTTGGATCACATTGAGGCCTACGCTAATAAAGGAAATTTCTTCCGTTCCAAACGTGAAAGAAGCTTTCTGAGAAACTTCTTTCTGATCTGTGAGTTCATCTCACAGAGTTACAACCTCTGCCTCAAGAAGAAGTTTGCTAACACTCTTCTCGTGGAATCTGCAAACTGATATTTTGGAGCCTGTAGGGGCACATGGTGATAAAGGAAATATCCTCACATAATAACTAAAGAGAAGCTTTCTCAGAAACTGCATTGCCATGTGTGAATGCAACTCACAGAGTTACACGTTTCTCTTCAGTGATCAGTTTGTTAGCACAGTTTTCTGGAGATCTGCAATTAGATACTTCCTAGCGCAATGAACATTACAGTGACAAAGGAAATATCCACAGTTGAAAACTAGAAAGAAGCTTTCTTAGAAACTTCTTGGTGATGTGTGAATTCATCTCACAGAGTTACACTTATGTTTCGTGGAGCAGTCCATTAACACTGTCTTTGGGGAAACTGAGAAGGGCTTCTTTGGATCACATTGAGGCCTACGCTGATAAAGGAAATTTCATCCGTTCAAAACGTGAAAGAAGCTTTCTGAGAAACTTCTTTCTGATCTGTGACTTCATCTCACAGTGTAACAACCTCTGCCTCAAGAAGAAGTTTGCTAACACTCTTCTCGTGGAATCTGCAAAGTGATATTTGGGAGCCCATAGGGTCCCATGGTGATAAAGGAAATATCCTCACATAATAACTAAAGAGAAGCTTTCTGAGAAACTGCATTGCCATGTGTGAATGCAACTCACAGAGTTACGCCAGGGTTTTTTGGAGCCGTTTCTTAGGACTGTTTCCGTGGATTCCGAGAAGTGATATTTCAGATAGCTTTGAAGAATAGAAGGAGAAAAGAAATACCCTCCAATAGAAAGCAGAACCAAGCTTTCTGAGAAACTGTTTTGTGATATGTGAATTCATTTCACAGTGTTCTATCACCCTTTCTCGGGGGAGTTTCCTAGCACTCATTTTGAGGAATCTCTGATGTGATGTCTTGGATATCGTTGAATCGCATGCTGAATAAGGAACTATCCTCAGAGAAACCTGCAGAGAAGCCTTCTCAGACACTTCTTTGTTGTGGGTGAAATCAGCCCACAGATGTCCATCATTGTTTCCACTGAGAAACTTGCTAGCAGAGTTTTCGCAGAATCTGCAATAGGACACACGGTGGCGCTCCAAGACCAAAAATAACCTCTTCTTACTAAAGAAAGAAGCTTTCTGAGAAACCGCTTTGTGATGTGTGAATTCAACTCACTAAATTGCAGCTGTATTTCGTGGGGCCGTGGCCTGGCCCTATTTGTGTGGAATCTGAGAAGAGATATTCCCGATCCCTTTGGAACCAAAGGGGCCAATGGAAACATCTTCCACTAAAAATGAGAAAGAAGCTTTCTGAGAAACTTCTTTCTGATCTGTGAGTTCATCTCACAGAGTTACAAACTCTGCCTCAAGAAGCAGTTTGCTAACACACTTTCCGTGGAATCTGCAAAGTGATAATTGGGAGCCCATAGGGGCACATGGTGATAAAGGAAATATCCTCACATAATAACTAAAGAGAAGCTTTCTGAGAAACTGCATTGCCATGTGTGAATGCAACTCACAGAGTTACACGTTTCCCTTCAGTGATCAGTTTGTTAGCACAGTTTTCTGGAGATCTGCAATTAGATACTTCATAGCGCAATGAACATTACAGTGACAAAGGAAATATCCACAGATGAAAACTAGAAAGAAGCTTTCTTAGAAACTTCTTGGTGATGTGTGAATTCATCTCACAGAGTTACACTTATGTTTCGTGGAGCAGTCCATTAACACTGTCTTTGGGGAAACTGAGAAGGGCTTCTTTGGATCACATTGAGGCCTAAGCTGATAAAGGAAATTTCTTCCGTTCAAAACGTGAAAGAAGCTTTCTGAGAAACTTCTCTCTGATCTGTGAGTTCATCTCACAGAGTTACAAACTCTGCCTCAAGAAGCAGATTGCTAACACTCTTTTCGTGGAATCTGCAAAGTGATATTTGGGAGTCTATTGCAGCACAGGGTGATAAAGCAAATATCCTCCCATAATAAATAAAGAGAAGCTTTCTGAGAAACTGCATTGCCATGTGTGAATGCAACTCACAGAGTTACACGTTTCTCTTCAGTGATCAGTTTGTTAGCACAGTTTTCTGGAAATCTGCAGTTAGATACTTCACAGCGCAATGAACCTTACAGTGACAAAGGAAATATCCACATATGAGAACTGGAAAGAAGCTTTCTTAGAAACTTCTTGGTGATGTGTGAATTCATCTCACAGAGTTACACTTATGTTTCGTGGAGCAGTCCATTAACACTGTCTTTGGGGAAACTGAGAAGGGCTTCTTTGGATCACATTGAGGCCTACGCAGATAAAGGAAATTTCTTCCGTTCAAAACGTGAAAGAAGCTTTCTGAGAAACTTCTTTCTGATCTGTGAGTTCATCTCACAGAGTTACAAACTCTGCCTCAAGAAGCAGATTGCTAACACTCTTTTCGTGGAATCTGCAAAGTGATATTTGGGAGTCTATTGCAGCACATGGTGATAAAGCAAATATCCTCACATAATAACTAAAGAGAAGCTTTCTGAGAAACTGCATTGCCATGTGTGAATGCAACTCACAGAGTTACACGTTTCTCTTCAGTGATCAGTTTGTTAGCACAGTTTTCTGGAAATCTGCAATTAGATACTTCACAGCGCAATGAACATTACAGTGACAAAGGAAATATCCACATATGAAAACTGGAAAGAAGCTTTCTTAGAAACTTCTTGGTGATGTGTGAATTCATCTCACAGAGTTACACTTATTTTTCGTGGAGCAGTCCATTAACACTGTCTTTGGGGAAACTGAGAAGGGCTAATTTGGATCACATTGAGGCCTACGCTGATAAAGGAAATTTCTTCCGTTCCAAACGTGAAAGAAGCTTTCTGAGAAACTTCTTTCTGATCTGTGAGTTCATCTCACAGAGTTACAACCTCTGCCTCAAGAAGAAGTTTGCTAACACTCTTCTCGTGGAATCTGCAAACTGATATTTTGGAGCCTGTAGGGGCACATGGTGATAAAGGAAATATCCTCACATAATAACTAAAGAGAAGCTTTCTCAGAAACTGCATTGCCATGTGTGAATGCAACTCACAGAGTTACACGTTTCTCTTCAGTGATCAGTTTGTTAGCACAGTTTTCTGGAGATCTGCAATTAGATACTTCCTAGCGCAATGAACATTACAGTGACAAAGGAAATATCCACAGTTGAAAACTAGAAAGAAGCTTTCTTAGAAACTTCTTGGTGATGTGTGAATTCATCTCACAGAGTTACACTTATGTTTCGTGGAGCAGTCCATTAACACTGTCTTTGGGGAAACTGAGAAGGGCTTCTTTGGATCACATTGAGGCCTACGCTGATAAAGGAAATTTCATCCGTTCAAAACGTGAAAGAAGCTTTCTGAGAAACTTCTTTCTGATCTGTGACTTCATCTCACAGTGTAACAACCTCTGCCTCAAGAAGAAGTTTGCTAACACTCTTCTCGTGGAATCTGCAAAGTGATATTTGGGAGCCCATAGGGTCCCATGGTGATAAAGGAAATATCCTCACATAATAACTAAAGAGAAGCTTTCTGAGAAACTGCATTGCCATGTGTGAATGCAACTCACAGAGTTACGCCAGGGTTTTTTGGAGCCGTTTCTTAGGACTGTTTCCGTGGATTCCGAGAAGTGATATTTCAGATAGCTTTGAAGAATAGAAGGAGAAAAGAAATACCCTCCAATAGAAAGCAGAACCAAGCTTTCTGAGAAACTGTTTTGTGATATGTGAATTCATTTCACAGTGTTCTATCACCCTTTCTCGGGGAGTTTCCTAGCACTCATTTTGAGGAATCTCTGATGTGATGTCTTGGATATCGTTGAATCGCATGCTGAATAAGGAACTATCCTCAGAGAAACCTGCAGAGAAGCCTTCTCAGACACTTCTTTGTTGTGGGTGAAATCAGCCCACAGATGTCCATCATTGTTTCCACTGAGAAACTTGCTAGCAGAGTTTTCGCAGAATCTGCAATAGGACACACGGTGGCGCTCAAAGACCAAAAATAACCTCTTCTTACTAAAGAAAGAAGCTTTCTGAGAAACCGCTTTGTGATGTGTGAATTCAACTCACTAAGTTGCAGCTGTATTTCGTGGGGCCGTGGCCTGGCCCTATTTGTGTGGAATCTGAGAAGAGATATTCCCGATCCCTTTGGAACCAAAGGGGCCAATGGAAACATCTTCCACTAAAAATGAGAAAGAAGCTTTCTGAGAAACTTCTTTCTGATCTGTGAGTTCATCTCACAGAGTTACAAACTCTGCCTCAAGAAGCAGTTTGCTAACACATTTTCCGTGGGATCTGCAAAGTGATAATTGGGAGCCCATAGGGGCACATGGTGATAAAGGAAATATCCTCACATAATAACTAAAGAGAAGCTTTCTGAGAAACTGCATTGCCATGTGTGAATGCAACTCACAGAGTTACACGTTTCCCTTCAGTGATCAGTTTGTTAGCACAGTTTTCTGGAGATCTGCAATTAGATACTTCATAGCGCAATGAACATTACAGTGACAAAGGAAATATCCACAGATGAAAACTAGAAAGAAGCTTTCTTAGAAACTTCTTGGTGAAGTGTGAATTCATCTCACAGAGTTGCACTTATGTTTCGTGGAGCAGTCCATTAACACTGTCTTTGGGGAAACTGAGAAGGGCTTCTTTGGATCACATTGAGGCCTAAGCTGATAAAGGAAATTTCTTCCGTTCAAAACGTGAAAGAAGCTTTCTGAGAAACTTCTTTCTGATCTGTGAGTTCATCTCACAGAGTTACAAACTCTGCCTCAAGAAGCAGATTGCTAACACTCTTTTCGTGGAATCTGCAAAGTGATATTTGGGAGTCTATTGCAGCACATGGTGATAAAGCAAATATCCTCACATAATAACCAGAGAGAAGCTTTCTGAGAAACTGCATTGTCATGTGTAAATGCAACTCACAGAGTTACACGTTTCTCTTCAGTGTCAGTTTGTTAGCACAGTTTTCTGGAAATCTGCAATTAGATACTTCACAGCGCAATGAACATTACAGTGACAAAGGAAATATCCACATATGAAAACTGGAAAGAAGCTTTCTTAGAAATTTCTTGGTGATGTGTGAATTCATCTCACAGAGTTACACTTATGTTTCGTGGAGCAGTCCATTAACACTGTCTTTGGGGAAACTGAGAAGGGCTTCTTTGGATCACATTGAGGCCTAAGCTGATAAAGGAAATTTCTTCCGTTCAAAACATGAAAGAAGCTTTCTGAGAAACTTCTTTCTGATCTGTGAGTTCATCTCACAGAGTTACAAACTCTGCCTCAAGAAGCAGATTGCTAACACTCTTTTCGTGGAATCTGCAAAGTGATATTTGGGAGTCTATTGCAGCCCATGCTGATAAAGCAAATATCCTCACATAATAACTAAAGGGAAGTTTTCTGAGAAACTGCATTGTCATGTGTGAATGCAACTCACAGAGTTACTCGTTTCTCTTCAGTGATCAGTTTGTTAGCACAGTTTTCTGGAAATCTGCAATTAGATACTTCACAGCGCAATGAACATTACAGTCACAAAGGAAATATCCACATATGAAAACTAGAAAGAAACTTTCTTAGAAACTTCTTGGTGATGTGTGAATTCATCTCAGAGAGTTACACTTATGTTTCGTGGAGCAGTCCATTAACACTGTCTTTGAGGAAACTGAGAAGGGCTTCTTTGGATCACATTGAGGCCTACGCTGATGAAGGAAATTTCATCCGTTCAAAACGTGAAAGAAGCTTTCTGAGAAACTTCTTTCTGATCTGTGAGTTCATCTCACAGAGTTACAACCTCTGCCTCAAGAAGAAGTTTGCTAACACTCTTTTCTTGGAATCTGCAAAGTGATATTTGGGAGCATATTGCAGCCCATGGTGATAAAGAAAATATCCTCACATAATAACTAAAGAGAAGCTTTCTGAGAAACTGCATTGCCATGTGTGAATGCAACTCACAGAGTTACACGTTTCTCTTCAGTGATCAGTTTGTTAGCACAGTTTTCTGGAAATCTGCAATTAGATACTTCACAGCGCAATGAACATTACAGTGACAAAGGAAATATCCACATATGAAAACTGGAAAGAAGCTTTCTTAGAAACTTCTTGGTGATGTGTGAATTCATCTCACAGAGTTACACTTATTTTTCGTGGAGCAGTCCATTAACACTGTCTTTGGGGAAACTGAGAAGGGCTAATTTGGATCACATTGAGGCCTACCCTAATAAAGGAAATTTCTTCCGTTCCAAACGTGAAAGAAGCTTTCTGAGAAACTTCTTTCTGATCTGTGAGTTCATCTCACAGAGTTACAACCTCTGCCTCAAGAAGAAGTTTGCTAACACTCTTCTCGTGGAATCTGCAAAGTGATATTTTGGAGCCTGTAGGGGCACATGGTGATAAAGGAAATATCCTCACATAATAACTAAAGAGAAGCTTTCTGAGAAACTGCATTGCCATGTGTGAATGCAACTCACAGAGTTACACGTTTCTCTTCAGTGATCAGTTTGTTAGCACAGTTTTCTGGAGATCTGCAATTAGATACTTCCTAGCGCAATGAACATTACAGTGACAAAGGAAATATCCACAGTTGAAAACTAGAAAGAAGCTTTCTTAGAAACTTCTTGGTGATGTGTGAATTCATCTCACAGAGTTACACTTATGTTTCGTGGAGCAGTCCATTAACACTGTCTTTGGGGAAACTGAGAAGGGCTTCTTTGGATCACATTGAGGCCTACGCTGATAAAGGAAATTTCATCCGTTCAAAACGTGAAAGAAGCTTTCTGAGAAACTTCTTTCTGATCTGTGACTTCATCTCACAGTGTAACAACCTCTGCCTCAAGAAGAAGTTTGCTAACACTCTTCTCGTGGAATCTGCAAAGTGATATTTGGGAGCCCATAGGGTCCCATGGTGATAAAGGAAATATCCTCACATAATAACTAAAGAGAAGCTTTCTGAGAAACTGCATTGCCATGTGTGAATGCAACTCACAGAGTTACGCCAGGGTTTTTTGGAGCCGTTTCTTAGGACTGTTTCCGTGGATTCCGAGAAGTGATATTTCAGATAGCTTTGAAGAATAGAAGGAGAAAAGAAATACCCTCCAATAGAAAGCAGAACCAAGCTTTCTGAGAAACTGTTTTGTGATATGTGAATTCATTTCACAGTGTTCTATCACCCTTTCTCGGGGGAGTTTCCTAGCACTCATTTTGAGGAATCTCTGATGTGATGTCTTGGATATCGTTGAATCGCATGCTGAATAAGGAACTATCCTCAGAGAAACCTGCAGAGAAGCCTTCTCAGACACTTCTTTGTTGTGGGTGAAATCAGCCCACAGATGTCCATCATTGTTTCCACTGAGAAACTTGCTAGCAGAGTTTTCGCAGAATCTGCAATAGGACACACGGTGGCGCTCCAAGACCAAAAATAACCTCTTCTTACTAAAGAAAGAAGCTTTCTGAGAAACCGCTTTGTGATGTGTGAATTCAACTCACTAAGTTGCAGCTGTATTTCGTGGGGCCGTGGCCCGGCCCTATTTGTGTGGAATCTGAGAAGAGATATTCCCGATCCCTTTGGAACCAAAGGGGCCAATGGAAACATCTTCCACTAAAAATGAGAAAGAAGCTTTCTGAGAAACTTCTTTCTGATCTGTGAGTTCATCTCACAGAGTTACAAACTCTGCCTCAAGAAGCAGTTTGCTAACACACTTTCCGTGGGATCTGCAAAGTGATAATTGGGAGCCCATAGGGGCACATGGTGATAAAGGAAATATCCTCACATAATAACTAAAGAGAAGCTTTCTGAGAAACTGCATTGCCATGTGTGAATGCAACTCACAGAGTTACACGTTTCCCTTCAGTGATCAGTTTGTTAGCACAGTTTTCTGGAGATCTGCAATTAGATACTTCATAGCGCAATGAACATTACAGTGACAAAGGAAATATCCACAGATGAAAACTAGAAAGAAGCTTTCTTAGAAACTTCTTGGTGAAGTGTGAATTCATCTCACAGAGTTGCACTTATGTTTCGTGGAGCAGTCCATTAACACTGTCTTTGGGGAAACTGAGAAGGGCTTCTTTGGATCACATTGAGGCCTAAGCTGATAAAGGAAATTTCTTCCGTTCAAAACGTGAAAGAAGCTTTCTGAGAAACTTCTTTCTGATCTGTGAGTTCATCTCACAGAGTTACAAACTCTGCCTCAAGAAGCAGATTGCTAACACTCTTTTCGTGGAATCTGCAAAGTGATATTTGGGAGTCTATTGCAGCACATGGTGATAAAGCAAATATCCTCACATAATAACCAGAGAGAAGCTTTCTGAGAAACTGCATTGTCATGTGTAAATGCAACTCACAGAGTTACACGTTTCTCTTCAGTGTCAGTTTGTTAGCACAGTTTTCTGGAAATCTGCAATTAGATACTTCACAGCGCAATGAACATTACAGTGACAAAGGAAATATCCACATATGAAAACTGGAAAGAAGCTTTCTTAGAAATTTCTTGGTGATGTGTGAATTCATCTCACAGAGTTACACTTATGTTTCGTGGAGCAGTCCATTAACACTGTCTTTGGGGAAACTGAGAAGGGCTTCTTTGGATCACATTGAGGCCTACGCTGATAAAGGAAATTTCTTCCGTTCAAAACATGAAAGAAGCTTTCTGAGAAACTTCTTTCTGATCTGTGAGTTCATCTCACAGAGTTACAAACTCTGCCTCAAGAAGCAGATTGCTAACACTCTTTTCGTGGAATCTGCAAAGTGATATTTGGGAGTCTATTGCAGCCCATGCTGATAAAGCAAATATCCTCACATAATAACTAAAGGGAAGTTTTCTGAGAAACTGCATTGTCATGTGTGAATGCAACTCACAGAGTTACTCGTTTCTCTTCAGTGATCAGTTTGTTAGCACAGTTTTCTGGAAATCTGCAATTAGATACTTCACAGCGCAATGAACATTACAGTCACAAAGGAAATATCCACATATGAAAACTAGAAAGAAACTTTCTTAGAAACTTCTTGGTGATGTGTGAATTCATCTCAGAGAGTTACACTTATGTTTCGTGGAGCAGTCCATTAACACTGTCTTTGAGGAAACTGAGAAGGGCTTCTTTGGATCACATTGAGGCCTACGCTGATGAAGGAAATTTCATCCGTTCAAAACGTGAAAGAAGCTTTCTGAGAAACTTCTTTCTGATCTGTGAGTTCATCTCACAGAGTTACAACCTCTGCCTCAAGAAGAAGTTTGCTAACACTCTTTTCTTGGAATCTGCAAAGTGATATTTGGGAGCATATTGCAGCCCATGGTGATAAAGAAAATATCCTCACATAATAACTAAAGAGAAGCTTTCTGAGAAACTGCATTGTCATGTGTGAATGCAACTCACAGAGTTACACGTTTCTCTTCAGTGATTAGTTTGTTAGCACAGTTTTCTGGAAATCTGCAATTAGATAATTCACAACGCAATGAACATTACAGTGACAAAGGAAATATCCACATATGAAAACTGGAAAGAAGCTTTCTTAGAAACTTCTTGGTGATTTGTGAATTCATCTCACAGAGTTACACTTATTTTTCGTGGAGCAGTCCATTAACACTGTCTTTGGGGAAACTGAGAAGGGCTACTTTGGATCACATTGAGGCCTACGCTGATAAAGGAAATTTCATCCGTTCAAAACGTGAAAGAAGCTTTCTGAGAAACTTCTTTCTGATCTGTGACTTCATCTCACAGAGTTACAAACTCTGCCTCAAGAAGAAGTTTGCTAACACTCTACTCGTGGAATCTGCAAAGTGATATTTGGGATCCCATAGGGGCCCATGGTGATGAAGGAAATATCCTCACATAATAACTAAAGAGAAGCTTTCTGAGAAACTGCATTGCCATGTGTGAATGCAACTCACTGAGTTACACGTTTCTCTTCAGTGATCAGTTTGTTAGCACAGTTTTCTGAAAATCTGCAATTAGATACTTCACAG
This sequence comes from Rhinopithecus roxellana, assembly GCF_007565055.1. Taxonomy (NCBI): domain Eukaryota; kingdom Metazoa; phylum Chordata; class Mammalia; order Primates; family Cercopithecidae; genus Rhinopithecus; species Rhinopithecus roxellana. The sequence goes on along the minus strand of NW_022142249.1, from coordinate 7,900 downwards.
CGCAATGAACATTACAGTGACAAAGGAAATATCCACATATGAAAACTGGAAAGAAGCTTTCTTAGAAACTTCTTGGTGTTGTGTGAATTCATCTCACAGAATTACACTTATGTTTCGTGGAGCAGTCCATTAACACTGTCTTTGGGGAAACTGAGAAGGGCTTCTTTGGATCACATTGGGGCCTAAGCTGATAAAGGAAATTTCTTCCGTTCAAAACGTGAAAGAAGCTTTCTGAGAAACTTCTTTCTGATCTGTGAGTTCATCTCACAGAGTTACAAACTCTGCCTCAAGAAGCAGATTGCTAACACTCTTTTCGTGGAATCTGCAAAGTGATATTTGGGAGTCTATTGCAGCCCATGGTGATAAAGCAAATATCCTCACATAATAACTAAAGAGAAGCTTTCTGAGAAACTGCATTGTCATGTGTGAATGCAACTCACAGAGTTACACGTTTCTCTTCAGTGATCAGTTTGTTAGCACAGTTTTCTGGAAATCTGCAATTAGATACTTCACAGCGCAATGAACATTACAGTGACAAAGGAAATATCCACATATGAAAACTGGAAAGAAGCTTTCTTAGAAACTTCTTGGTGATGTGTGAATTCATCTCACAGAGTTACACTTATGTTTCGTGGAGCAGTCCATTAACACTGTCTTTGGGGAAACTGAGAAGGGCTTCTTTGGATCACATTGAGGCCTACGCTGATAAAGGAAATTTCTTCCGTTCAAAACGTGAAAGAAGCTTTCTGAGAAACTTCTTTCTGATCTGTGAGTTCATCTCACAGAGTTACAACCTCTGCCTCAAGAAGAAGTTTGCTAACACTCTTCTCGTGGAATCTGCAAAGTGATATTTTGGAGCCTGTAGGGGCACATGGTGATAAAGGAAATATCCTCACATAATAACTAAAGAGAAGCTTTCTGAGAAAGTGCATTGATATGTGTGAATGCAACTCACAGAGTTACACGTTTCTCTTCAGTGATCAGTTTGTTAGCACAGTTTTCTGGAGATCTGCAATTAGATACTTCATAGCGCAATGAACATTACAGTGACAAAGGAAATATCCACAGATGAAAACTAGAAAGAAGCTTTCTTAGAAACTTCTTGGTGATGTGTGAATTCATCTCACAGAGTTACACTTATGTTTCGTGGAGCAGTCCATTAACACTGTCTTTGGGGAAACTGAGAAGGGCTTCTTTGGATCACATTGGGGCCTAAGCTGATAAAGGAAATTTCTTCCGTTCAAAACGTGAAAGAAGCTTTCTGAGAAACTTCTTTCTGATCTGTGAGTTCATCTCACAGAGTTACAACCTCTGCCTCAAGAAGAAGTTTGCTAACACTCTTTTCTTGGAATCTGCAAAGTGATATTTGGGAGCATATTGCAGCCCATGGTGATAAAGAAAATATCCTCACATAATAACTAAAGAGAAGCTTTCTGAGAAACTGCATTGCCATGTGTGAATGCAACTCACAGAGTTACACGTTTCTCTTCAGTGATCAGTTTGTTAGCACAGTTTTCTGGAGATCTGCAATTAGATAATTCATAGCGCAATGAACATTACAGTGACAAAGGAAATATCCACAGATGAAAACTAGAAAGAAGCTTTCTTAGAAACTTCTTGGTGATGTGTGAATTCATCTCACAGAATTACACTTATGTTTCGTGGAGCAGTCCATTAACACTGTCTTTGGGGAAACTGAGAAGGGCTTCTTTGGATCACATTGGGCCTAAGCTGATAAAGGAAATTTCTTCCGTTCAAAACGTGAAAGAAGCTTTCTGAGAAACTTCTTTCTGATCTGTGAGTTCATCTCACAGAGTTACAAACTCTGCCTCAAGAAGCAGATTGCTAACACTCTTTTCGTGGAATCTGCAAAGTGATATTTGGGAGTCTATTGCAGCCCATGGTGATAAAGCAAATATCCTCACATAATAACTAAAGAGAAGCTTTCTGAGAAACTGCATTGTCATGTGTGAATGCAACTCACAGAGTTACACGTTTCTCTTCAGTGATCAGTTTGTTAGCACAGTTTTCTGGAAATCTGCAATTAGATACTTCACAGCGCAATGAACATTACAGTGCACAAAGGAAATATCCACATATGAAAACTGGAAAGAAGCTTTCTTAGAAACTTCTTGGTGATGTGTGAATTCATCTCACAGAGTTACACTTATTTTTCGTGGAGCAGTCCATTAACACTGTCTTTGGGGAAACTGAGAAGGGCTTCTTTGGATCACATTGAGGCCTACGCTGATAAAGGAAATTTCTTCCGTTCAAAACGTGAAAGAAGCTTTCTGAGAAACTTCTTTCTGATCTGTGAGTTCATCTCACAGAGTTACAACCTCTGGCTTCAAGAAGAAGTTTGCTAACACTCTTCTCGTGGAATCTGCAAAGTGATATTTTGGAGCCTGTAGGGGCACATGGTGATAAAGGAAATATCCTCACATAATAACTAAAGAGAAGCTTTCTGAGAAACTGCATTGCCATGTGTGAATGCAACTCACAGAGTTACACGTTTCTCTTCAGTGATCAGTTTGTTAGCACAGTTTTCTGGAAATCTGCAATTAGATACTTCACAGCGCAATGAACATTACAGTCACAAAGGAAATATCCACATATGAAAACTGGAAAGAAGCTTTCTTAGAAACTTCTTGGTGATGTGTGAATTCATCTCACAGAATTACACTTATGTTTCGTGGAGCAGTCCATTAACACTGTCTTTGGGGAAACTTGAGAAGGGCTTCTTTGGATCACATTGGGGCCTAAGCTGATAAAGGAAATTTCTTCCGTTCAAAACGTGAAAGAAGCTTTCTGAGAAACTTCTTTCTGATCTGTGAGTTCATCTCACAGAGTTACAAACTCTGCCTCAAGAAGCAGATTGCTAACACTCTTTTCGTGGAATCTGCAAAGTGATATTTGGGAGTCTATTGCAGCCCATGGTGATAAAGCAAATATCCTCACATAATAACTAAAGAGAAGCTTTCTGAGAAACTGCATTGTCATGTGTGAATGCAACTCACAGAGTTACACGTTTCTCTTCAGTGATCAGTTTGTTAGCACAGTTTTCTGGAAATCTGCAATTAGATACTTCACAGCGCAATGAACATTACAGTCACAAAGGAAATATCCACATATGAAAACTGGAAAGAAGCTTTCTTAGAAACTTCTTGGTGATGTGTGAATTCATCTCACAGAGTTACACTTATGTTTCGTGGAGCAGTCCATTAACACTGTCTTTGGGGAAACTGAGAAGGGCTTCTTTGGATCACATTGAGGCCTACGCTGATAAAGGAAATTTCTTCCGTTCAAAACGTGAAAGAAGCTTTCTGAGAAACTTCTTTCTGATCTGTGAGTTCATCTCACAGAGTTACAACCTCTGCCTCAAGAAGAAGTTTGCTAACACTCTTCTCGTGGAATCTGCAAAGTGATATTTTGGAGCCTGTAGGGGCACATGGTGATAAAGGAAATATCCTCACATAATAACTAAAGAGAAGCTTTCTGAGAAACTGCATTGCCATGTGTGAATGCAACTCAAAGAGTTACACGTTTCTCTTCAGTGATCAGTTTGTTAGCACAGTTTTCTGGAGATCTGCAATGAGATACTTCACAGCGCAATGAACATTACAGTGACAAAGGAAATATCCACATATGAAAACTGGAAAGAAGCTTTCTTAGAAACTTCTTGGTGATGTGTGAATTCATCTCACAGAATTACACTTATGTTTCGTGGAGCAGTCCATTAACACTGTCTTTGGGGAAACTGAGAAGGGCTTCTTTGGATCACATTGGGGCCTAAGCTGATAAAGGAAATTTCTTCCGTTCAAAACGTGAAAGAAGCTTTCTGAGAAACTTCTTTCTGATCTGTGAGTTCATCTCACAGAGTTACAAACTCTGCCTCAAGAAGCAGATTGCTAACACTCTTTTCGTGGAATCTGCAAAGTGATATTTGGGAGTCTATTGCAGCCCATGGTGATAAAGGAAATATCCTCACATAATAACTAAAGAGAAGCTTTCTGAGAAACTGCATTGTCATGTGTGAATGCAACTCACAGAGTTACACGTTTCTCTTCAGTGATCAGTTTGTTAGCACAGTTTTCTGGAAATCTGCAATTAGATACTTCACAGCGCAATGAACATTACAGTGACAAAGGAAATACCCACATATGAAAACTGGAAAGAAGCTTTCTTAGAAACTTCTTGGTGATGTGTGAATTCATCTCACAGAGTTACACTTATGTTTCGTGGAGCAGTCCATTGACACTATCTTTGGGGAACCTGAGAAGGGCTTCTTTGGATCACATTGAGGCCTACGCTGATAAAGGAAATTTCATCCGTTCAAAACGTGAAAGAAGCTTTCTGAGAAACTTCCTTCTGATCTGTGAGTTCATCTCACAGAGTTACAACCTCTGCCTCAAGAAGAAGTTTGCTAACACTCTTCTCGTGGAATTTGCAAAGTGATATTTTGGAGCCTGTAGGGGCACATGGTGATAAAGGAAATATCCTCACATAATAACTAAAGAGAAGCTTTCTGAGAAAGTGCATTGATATGTGTGAATTCAACTCACAGGGTTACACGTTTCTCTTCAGTGATCAGTTTGTTAGCACAGTTTTCTGGAGATCTGCAATTAGATACTTCATAGCGCAATGAACATTACAGTGACAAAGGAAATATCCACAGATGAAAACTAGAAAGAAGCTTTCTTAGAAACTTCTTGGTGATGTGTGAATTCATTTCACAGAGTTACACTTATGTTTCGTGGAGCAGTCCATTAACACTGTCTTTGGGGAAACTGGGAAGGGCTTCTTTGGATCACATTGAGGCCTAAGCTGATAAAGGAAATTTCTTCCGTTCAAAACGTGAAAGAAGCCTTTCTGAGAAACTTCTTTCTGATCTGTGAGTTCATCTCACAGAGTTACAAACTCTGCCTCAAGAAGCAGATTTGCTAACACTCTTTCGTGGAATCTGCAAAGTGATATTTGGGAGTCCTAGTGCAGCCCATGGTGATAAAGGCAAATATCCTCACATAATAACTAAAGAGAAGCTTTCTGAGAAACTGCATTGCCATGTGTGAATGCAACTCACAGAGTTACACGTTTCTCTTCAGTGATCAGTTTGTTAGCACAGTTTTCTGGAAATCTGCAATTAGATACTTCACAGCGCAATGAACATTACAGTGACAAAGGAAATATCCACATATGAAAACTGGAAAGAAGCTTTCTTAGAAACTTCTTGGTGATGTGTGAATTCATCTCACAGAGTTACACTTATGTTTCGTGGAGCAGTCCATTAACACTGTCTTTGGGGAAACTGAGAAGGGCTTCTTTGGATCACATTGAGGCCTACGCTGATAAAGGAAATTTCTTCCGTTCAAAACGTGAAAGAAGCTTTCTGAGAAACTTCTTTCTGATCTGTGAGTTCATCTCACAGAGTTACAACCTCTGCCTCAAGAAGAAGATTGCTAACACTCTTCTCGTGGAATCTGCAAAGTGATATTTTGGAGCCTGTAGGGGCACATGGTGATAAAGGAAATATCCTCACATAATAACTAAAGAGAAGCTTTCTGAGAAACTGCATTGCCATGTGTGAATGCAACTCACAGAGTTACACGTTTCTCTTCAGTGATCAGTTTGTTAGCACAGTTTTCTGGAAATCTGCAATTAGATACTTCACAGCGCAATGAACATTACAGTGACAAAGGAAATATCCACATATGAAAACTGGAAAGAAGCTTTCTTAGAAACTTCTTGGTGATGTGTGAATTCATCTCACAGAAGTTACACTTATGTTTCGTGGAGCAGTCCATTAACACTGTCTTTGGGGAAACTGAGAAGGGCTTCTTTGGATCACATTGAGGCCTAAGCTGATAAAGGAATTTCTTCCGTTCAAAACGTGAAAGAAGCTTTCTGAGAAACTTCTTTCTGATCTGTGAGTTCATCTCACAGAGTTACAACCTCTGCCTCAAGAAGCAGATTGCTAACACTCTTTTCGTGGAATCTGCAAAGTGATATTTGGGAGTCTATTGCAGCCCATGGTGATAAAGCAAATATCCTCACATAATAACTAAAGAGAAGCTTTCTGAGAAACTGCATTGTCATGTGTGAATGCAACTCACAGAGTTACACGTTTCTCTTCAGTGATCAGTTTGTTAGCACAGTTTTCTGGAAATCTGCAATTAGATACTTCACTAGCGCAATGAACATTACAGTGACAAAGGAAATATCACAGTATGAAAACTAGAAAGAAGCTTTTCTTAGAAACTTCTTGGTGATGTGTGAATTCATCTCACAGAGTTACCACTTATGTTTCGTGGAGCAGTCCATTAACACTGTCTTTGGGGGAAACTGAGAAGGGCTTCTTTGGATCACATTGAGGCCTACGCTGATAAAGGAAATTTCATCCGTTCAAAACGTGGAAAGAAGCTTTCTGAGAAACTTCTTTCTGATCTGTGAGTTCATCCTCACAGAGTTACAACCTCTGCCTCAAAGAAGAAGTTTGCTAACACTCTTCTCGTGGAATCTGCAAAAGTGATATTTTGGAGCCTGTAGGGGCACATGGTGATAAAGGAAATATCCTCCATAATAACCTAAAGAGAAGCTTTCTGAGAAACTGCATTTGCCATGTGTGAATGCAACTCACAAGAGTTACACGTTTCTCTTCAGTGATCAGTTTGTTAGCACAGTTTTCTGGAGATCTGCAATTAGATACCTTCACTAGCGCAATGAACATTACAGGACCAAAGGAATCTCCACAGTATGAAAACGAGAAAGAAGCTTTCTTAGAACTTCTTGGTGACTGTAGTGAATTCATCTTCACAGAAGTTACACTTATGCTGTCAGTGGAGCAGTCCATTAACACTGGTCTTTGGGGAACTTGAGAAGGGCTCTCTTTCTGGATCACATTGAGGCCTACGCTGATAAAGGAAATTTCTTCCGTTCAAAACGTGAAAGAAGCTTTCTGAGAAACTTCTTTCTGCTCTGTGAGTTCATCTCACAGAGTTACAATCTCTGCCTCAAGAAGCAGATTGCTAACACTTTTTCGTAGAATCTGCAAAGTGATATTTGGGAGTCTATTGCAGCCTATGTTGATAAAGCAAATATCCTCACATAATAACCAAAGAGAAGCTTTCTGAAAAACTACATTGTCATGTGTGAATGCAACTCAAAGAGTTACACGTTTCTCTTCAGTGATCAGTTTGTTAGCACAGTTTTCTGGAAATCTGAAATTAGATACTTCACAGCGCAATGAACATTACAGTCACTAAGGAAATATCCACATATGAAAACTGGAAAGAAGCTTTCTTAGAAATTTCTTGGTGATGTGTGAATTCATCTCACAGAGTTACACTTATGTTTCGTGGAGCAGTCCATTAACACTGTCTTTGGGGAAACTGAGAAGGGCTTCTTTGGATCACATTGAGGCCTAAGCTGATAAAGGAAATTTCTTCCGTTCAAAACATGAAAGAAGCTTTCTGAGAAACTTCTTTCTGATCTGTGAGTTCATCTCACAGAGTTACAAACTCTGCCTCAAGAAGCAGATTGCTAACACTCTTTGCGTGGAATCTGCAAAGTGATATTTGTGAGTCTATTGCAGCTCATGGTGATAAAGCAAATATCCTCACATAATAACTAAAGGGAAGTTTTCTGAGAAACTGCATTGTCATGTGTGAATGCAACTCACAGAGTTACACGTTTCTCTTCAGTGATCAGTTTGTTAGCACAGTTTTCTGGAAATCTGCAATTAGATACTTCACAGCGCAATGAACATAACAGTCACAAAGGAAATATCCACATATGAAAACTAGTAAGAAACTTTCTTAGAAACTTCTTGGTGATGTGTGAATTCATCTCAGAGAGTTACACTTATGTTTCGTGGAGCAGTCCATTAACACTGTCTTTGAGGAAA